>NC_057804.1:228178638-228182666 GCF_018294505.1 Triticum aestivum | reverse complement strand
GGTTGAGAGAGAGTCAGGCTCCGGGAAGAAGAGGGTGGGAGGGCGGGAAAATGAAGGCAACTTGGAAGGGGAAACGATGCATACTTGAAGAGAAGACACCGGTTGAAAAGAAGGCAAAGGCTTCACACGAGTAGGATGGATACTCGATTATGGACTCCAGTTCCGAGAAGAAGAAGGGTGGGCGGGTGGGAAAGAAAACAACTGAGGATTGAACTCAAAGATGAACAGGCTCGAGTCGACTTGACGAGAAATGCACCGGATAAAAAGAGCTGAGAACCAACGATCGGAAAACCAACTGCGTGATCCTAAAGAAAATTTGAAGGAGAAGAGGAGTAATTCAAAACACCTACGTCAAGATTCCTCACCAGAGCAACGAAGGGGCTGAGGAGTAAAAAGAATTCCTACTCTCCGATATAACTAGACTCAGAAAACGGTTTTCTTCTAGACTCAACAACGGCCAAACTACATGATCAATCAAGGCGGCTCCTAAGGTCGGTCGAGGCTCTGATACCAACTTGTCACGCCCAATATGCGACCCTATCCAAAAGGAACTCGAAGGTCCCACCAAGGATAGACCCACATATTGAAACGCTTTTGCAGGGTGGATATCATTACATCAACATTACATAATAGATGGGGATACATACATAAGGCATACAATGCCACACGAATACAACAATACATCATACACAATAGCATCATCCGACTATAGATGGAACACAAACAGAAACTCAAACGACATCCACCCTGCTAGACCCAGGCTGCCGACCTGGAACCTAACCCCTGATCGAAGAAGAAGCAAAAGAAGAACTCAATGCAAGCAAGCACCGCTCTTGCGTCATGATCATCGCACAACCTGTACCTGCAAATGTTGTTGTAGTAATTTGTGAGCCACGAGGACTCAGCAATCCCATTATCATGGGTATCAAGACTAGCAAAGCTTAAAGGGAAAGGAAGGGGTAAAGTGGTGAGGCTGCAGCAGCGACTAACCATATATGGTGGCTACCATACGCAAATAAGAGCGAGAAGAGAGCAAGCAGAACGGTCGTCAACTAGCAATGATCAAGAAGTGATCCTGAACTCCTACTTACATCAAACATAACCCAGAAACCGTGTTCACTTCCCGGACTCCGCCGAAAAGAGACCATCACGGCTACACACGCGGTTGATGCGTTTTAATTCGGATCTGGTGTCAAGTTATGTACAACCGGACATTAACAAATTCCCATCTGCCTATAACCGCAGGCACGGCTTTCGAAAGATTATACCCTGCAGGGGTGTCCCAACTTAGCCCATGATAATCTCTCGCGATCAACGAAGGATATACCTTCTCCCAGGAAGACCGGATCAGACTCGGAATCCTGGTTTACAAGACATTTCGACAATGGTAAAACAAGACCAGCAAAGCCGCCCGATGCGCCGACAATCCCGATAGGAGCTGCACATATCTCGTTCTCAGGGCAACACCGGATAGGTCAGCCTACGAGTAAAACCAGACCTCGAGTTGCCCCGAGGTGGCCCCACAGTCTTCCCGGTTCGGACCAACACTTAGACAAGCACTGGCCCGGGGGGGCTAAAATAAAGATGACCCTTGAGTTGGCCGACCCAAGGGAAGGGTATAGGTGGTGGTGAGGCAAATGGTAAAACCAAGGTTGGGCCTTGCTGGAGGAGTTTTATTCAAAGCGAACTGTCAAGGGGGTCCCATAAATCACCCGACTGCGTAAGGAACGCAAAATCTGGGAACATAACACCGGTATGACGGAAACTAGGGCGGAAAGAGTGGAACAAAACACTAGGAAAAAGGCCGAGTCTTCCACCCTTTACCAAGTATATAGATGCATTAAATATAATATAAGAGATATTGTGATATCCCAACATAAATCCTGTCCACCATGGAGAAATCTTCAACTTCACCTGCAACTAACAACGCTATAAGAAGGGATGAGCAAAAGCGGTAACATAGCCAAACAACGGTTTGCATAGGAAAGGTGTCAAAGGTTAGAGGTTCATGGCAATTTGGGATGGCTTGATAAACAAGTGATAGGTAGCGCAGCAAAGAGATAGAACGAAGCAACTAGCATAGCAATGACAGTAGTGAGATCCAGGGTAGCAGTCATCTTGCCTGAAATCCCGCTAGGAAGAAGAACGAGTCCATGAAGAAGAAGAAGCCATGAAGATGAACCAAGCGTAGACGAACGAATCCTCACGATCGCAATGCAAACAGGAACTATCGAAAAGAAGCACACAACAAGGTAAACACACCACACATGAACAAGACATGATGCACAACAAGCATGATGCATGACCAAGCTACATGAATCTACTCATGGCAAGGGATGATGCAAACAAGGGGTACACATCAAGGCAAGTTTAAATGAGGCCGGGAACAACATATAACAATTCCGGGAAGTCCTCATATGCATATTTGGAAGTTGGTCCAGATCTGAATAAACCTTATGTTCAAGTTGTTAAACAGCAATTTAAGATGCAGCAAGATGATCTACACGAGATTCTAGTCAAGTTACATATAAAGTTCATTTAGTTCGGAGCTACGGCCTAGAAGATATGAGCAAGACAAGATAAACATGGCATTGATGCAAAATGCATACAAACATCAAGCAAACACCTCAAAACATGGATGAAACATGATAATATGAAACTACATGCAATTCTAAGCAAGTTTCATATAGAGCACACTCAAAACGGAGCAACGGTTCAACACACACACACTATACGTCATAGCAACAATCTGTCCAAAACAACAACTAGGCATATTGCAAGCATCAAAACAACATGCTACAGGATCTCAACAAGAAAACAAAATGCATGGGCATGATGTACAGGTAAAGCATAACAAAACATGAACACTGAGCTATCTCCAGAAATCACTAGAACATGTTCAAACACACATGGTAAGATTGCAAGTAATAACAATACAGACTTTGCAGAAAATAACATCAGGTTGCAATGTTTAGAGCTATCAAACAACATTTTACAGGAACTTATCATGACAAAAAAAGGCATGGCATGATACTACTAAATGCATAGATCAAAAGTCCCTTACTGACCATAAGACAAAAAGGATCAGAAAATATGATGGCACCCACGTAAACATAGCAAGTTATAATACAGATTCAAACATGGCAGAAACAGAATTATGGAGGCATGTTGGGTGAGCTTGAACCACTCACCACAGAGCAATACATGGCATGGAAAGGCAGCCAACAGTAATAAGACATGTTTGTGGAGCTAAGCATGGCAAGAGCAAGTTCATAGGGTACATGGAACACTAGCAACAACCTTGGCAAAATTGAATAACACGTAAACAATCTGCAAGGAAACATTTTGAAGCAAAAGTAGAGCACGAAAATGACATGCTAGACTACTCCATAATTGCAACCAATGGCATTAATGGATATACAATAACCATATGTTCAAAACACCCTTACTGAAGTATCTCAAAATATGCATGGATCTCTCAGTAGCATCAAGTTTACATGGCATCAAAATAACAGCAGAACAGAGACTAAAATTAGCAATATCACGAAGCCTAGTTTGCATGCTTGTGCTAGTCACCACATTGATCACAAAAATACATGATAATCACCTCTGTAAAGAAGACATGGCATAGTTCAAAACACATGTAGACATCAACCTCATAGGATGCACACATCAATCATGGCAAAATTGACAAATGAGCTCGTTCTGTTAACAGACAACAGAAAGCATCATGAAGCACTCTTACAATGATGATTCAGGCATCAAGATAAGCTCAAATGAATATGGTGCAATGGAATGAAATGATGTACTCTTTGAGACGAACAATTTGACATATTACACGCACAAAACGGAACTACCGATGCAGAGATACAATGCGATGAACATGGCATGATTATGTCAAAAATCTGGGACTTTGGGATTTCGGGGTTCAACCTTTTCTTCCAGATCTGGATCTAGATCGGGCGGGGCCGGGCTCGCTGGAGACAGGCGGTGCGGCGGTCGGAGTGGTCGGGGAAGGACGCCGAGGT
>NC_057804.1:227956395-228178204 GCF_018294505.1 Triticum aestivum | reverse complement strand
CCGATTGGCGAGGGCGGCGGCGGCTGGACGGAACGGACATGTCCGGCCGTCGGCGGACATGTCCGGCGGCGCGGAGGGGAATTTTTAGGGTTAGGGTAGGAAACATCCGCGAATTTTGGGGGAGAGGGCATATTTATAGGTAGATGGAGCTAGGAGAGTCCAAATGAGGAGCGGTTTTCGGCCACGCGATCGTGATCGAACGACCGAGAGAATGGAGAAACTTGAGTTAGATGGGTTTTGGGCCAGTTTGGAAAGGGTGTTGGTCTGCAAAGAGAAAGAGGCTTTTGCGGTTACCCGGTTAACCGTTGGAGTACCAAACGACCTCCAAATGGCACGAAACTTGACAGGCGGTCTACCGGTGCTATACCAATGCCGCTTGGCAAGACTCGGTCCATTCCGAGAACATTTAACACCCGCTCACGAAGAGAGGCAAGAAGGGGACGCCGGAGGACATAGGAGCGCCGGATTGCAAAACAGACAACGGGGAAAATGCTCGGATGCATGAGACGAACACGAATGTGATGCAATGCAATGCACATGATGACATGATAAAATGCAACACGCAAGAAAATGACATGGCAACAACGGCGAATAACTGGCAGACACCTGGCGCATCGAATCCGGGGCATTACAAAGTTCATGGCAGTGACCCACCATGGCTACAACGTCCTCAAGATGCGAGGAAGCGGCGGAATCATCACAGTCCCCTGCGAAGAGAAGGATGCGGTGTGCTCCCTTGAGCGCGTCTTCCAATCCGCATCAATCAAGGACCCAGACAGCAAGAGCGAGAACCCTCCTGAGGTAGTTCCCAAGAAGAAGAAGACATCGCCCAGTTCAAGGCCTCAGGAGGTTGGCATCTCCGAAGGTGTCGCATCAGGATCCGTGCCCGTGCAAGGGGTGCCTCCCTACATCGCATAGGAAGGTGTGCCCAGCGCCCTCCTCGGGCAGGGCTCGGGGGCTCTCTTCGGGAGGGCCTCAGACTTTTCCAAGATCACGAGGGAGGTGCTCGGGCACCACTAGGAGGCGTGCTTCGCAGCATGTTTCCCTCAGGAAGGCACGGGGCAAAGAAGGCCCAGCCCTCAGGAGTTCATCACCAAGGCCACTCAGGAGCTGCAGGAATCAAGAGTCATACGTGGCGATCGCCGCCTACCTGGCGTAGCTCCCCATCCTGGCGAGGACGGCGGGCTGCGCGTCTGTATCGACTACCCAGGGCTCAGTCAAGTCGCGTCTCAGGAGCGCCTCTAGCCTTCACGCGTGGGATGCTGCGAGGGTCCGCTGCACAACTACGTTCGCATGCCTTTCAGTCTGCCGAACATGGCTGCCACTCACCAGTGTCATCTGCGGAGCATTCTGGCAGCTCAGGAGGCCAGACACCACGCGGTCCTGGCGGAGATGGAGATGGTCCTCGAGGAACCACCTGGACCCCCAGAGCCTCCCGAGGCTCAGGGCTCCGGTGGCTCATGAGGGTCGGTCTCTTCACCGTGCACCTTCAGCTACTCCAACACCCCTTCTACAATGGTACCAGGTGACATCTTTTGAGTTCATTTCAGATGGGAGCGCCCTCGGGGCTGCGTCATTCCCAGGTTGCGTGGGTCTTTCCCTACGGCATGTATCCATTTTGCTTATGCCTTTAGTTTACCTTGCTGGGGGCACCTCTCAGGCTGCATCATCCCCAAGCCGCTCGAGCCTGACCCAGTGGCACGTATCCTTTCCGCTTTTATCTAAGCTGATTTGCCTTTCATGCTTAACCTGCTTGTGATAATCGCCTACTCGATTGACACCTACCTTTAGAGCCGCTTGCGTTGGCACGGCGCTTGCGCATGGGTCCGTCCCTGCAACATCGACAAATCCGAGTGGTCGAGCTCTAGCTCGTGGCAGCCCCGCGAGCGTCACCTCACCAGGCCCTCGGTGCCCTCACCACTCTCTCGGAGCAACCAATGGCCGGCCGGCAATCGTAATGGCAACCCGTGCTTTCTTGTGTTGGTTTACAGGAGCTTCCTAAGGCGTAAAACAGGAGGCATCGCGACTATCTTTCTCTTGCCCACAGGATCCGCTTGCGCGTTAAAAGGGGGGCTCTTGAGCATCGCGACTCAGTTGCTCTCACTGGCTCTCCAACCCTCACCCCCTGGCCTTGTCCACAGCATCGCGACCTTGCATACCAGCGGTGGCTGGGCTCGCTTGAGGGCCAGGACCTGAGGATGTAGAGCGCTAAGGAGAGTGTGGGGAAGAGAGGGGAAGCTCACGGGGGCCTAACCCAGCTACATCCCAGCTGCCGATGTCCAAGTCCGGCGCCTCGTGAAGGAACGACTCCATGCATTCAAGATAAGTCTTGCCCCTGGAATGGCTAATTCATGCGACACGAAACCTTCACTTAATGTGGATCTGTGACGGTGACGTTGCCTCCCTTTCTCACCTTTCGGTGGCTGCTTGAGCGCTAAAGGGGACCTCCTAAGCATTGTGCCTCAGGGGCTCTTACTGGACCTCGGGCAGCTCACCTCCTGGCCTTATCCACGGCATCGCGACATGGAATACCAACGACGGCTGAAGCCTGCCTGGGGAGCGGGACATGTCAGCGTAGAGCACCAAGTCGTCGCGAGGTTAGAAAGGGGGAGCCAAGCCAGGACAGGACAAGCATTTTCATCACCCCATAATAAGAATAATATCTACAAAAGACATTGCGGACCCTTTACATGCCCCCACGGGGTGTTTTCTTCATTCCTCGGAGGGAACAAAAGACATGAATCCTAAGGAGTCCTAACTACACGTGCCTCCATGGCCGACACCATCATCAACAGTGGGCCATGGGAGGCCGGCACCAACCCCATCCAGATCAGCTACGCCGGCGGCCCGATGCAGCTGCCTTGCTCCGAGCGCGACGCGAGCTCGGGGGCACGTAGCTGTCGTCGCTCGTCTCCGGAGTCACGAAGAGCTCGGGAGAGTCGCTGGACTCCCAAGCATCGCCGCTGCTACCGGAGGAGCCCTTGGGGAAGCGGGTGGCAGGCCTAGCCCTTGCCACGTCGATGTCCTGGTTGCCTCCTCTGGGGCAGCACTCCAATCGGTGGCCTTCTATGTCAAAGACCTTGAAGAGCATCAAGGAGGCGCCATCGTATTCGAAATGAATCACAAGGGCACCCCCAGTTCGGCAGACCCGGGCGATCTCGCCCTAGCCTCAGGTCATGAAGACCTTGCCCGGAGCGATGACTTCAACCTTCGCTCCGGTCGCCGGGGTACCGCAGTCAGTGTGCTGCAGCCCAAGATCGAGAGGCCCCCTCGGCGGCATCTCGAAGGCGAAGGATGGAGGGAAGCGGATCTAGGAGCTTGGAGACATCACGGTGTGGAGCACGAGCTCATGAGAGGAGTCTGCGGCGTGGACTCCAGGGGCAACGGCGCGCACCGCCAAGGATCGTCAGCCTTGCCTGCGGTGCGGACGATGTCGCTCATCGTCCCTATTTCCAGGGCCCTCGGCCCGGGCGTATAAGGGTATTGGAAACCCAGGAGGCGGCCGCTCATACCAAGGCCTCGACGTCTCCGGCCTTGCAACTTCGACGCGGCGGCTAGGGACCAGCCGTTTCTTCGGTGGGAGCGGGTCAAGACCATCCCGGGGGGCCTTTCGTTTCTCCTCGGCTGAGAACCGGCGGATCGATCCCATTGGCGGCAAGATGGAGGAGGAGCAAGGAAGAAGAAGCTAGCGGAGCAAGAAGAGATGGGCAATGGGGGCTAACGCCTCTCCATACATATAGTCCAAAGGATGCCAATCGTCGGGCTCCATGATCCTAGGTAATCATGACCCTTTTTGCATGCAGCAGGGACTCGTCAAATTGGGCGGTTGCCGAGGCAGCATGGGGAAGCGGAGACGCCCATGTCCAATCAACCGCCATGCAGTGACCAAGGCCGTAGGCTATTGGGGCCCGCGGCGCTCCGCACTTGCCCTTTGGCTTCGCTGCTAAGCCAAGCCTGAGTGCGCCTTGGACCCGGGGGCTACTGCCGGAGTTCTGGGAACGGGGATCCCCAAACTTGCCTGCCTGCGGCCTGTGGCGTGGCTCGAGCAGTGGCCCAGTACGGTCCGTCTTCATCAACCCAAGTTCAAGACCCTCGCGAGGGGCCAAGCCTCTCGGGGCGGACGACACAAGGCTTCCTCAGGGGCGGCCTCACCAGGCAGGCTCGCGAGGTGGCAGAGAGATCAAGGCAAGGAGTACCTCGCGAGGTGCTCGTGACGTAAGCCATGACGATCAAGACCAGGCGGGCGCTAGCCTGCGCAGTGTTTTCATTTCCCCTTTGGTGCAAAGGGGGCAAGCGCAGGCGCGGAGTACCGAGGCAGTAGGCAAAGGTTTCCATATCGGTGCAACGAGACCAAGACCGGTAGAGTGACAGGACAGCGATCACCGTGGAGCCCAAGACGGCGTCATCACGAGTGCCTTTGGCAGTCGAAGACCAACTTTAGTCAGGATAGCTTGTACTAGTTGTCCCCCTTCGAAATGGCATTGTTGGCTCCCTTCCAGCTCAATATTTGGTAAGAGGACCATGGCCTTTATAAATAGAGATAGCCACCACAGTAGAAGCGAATCCGATCGAATGCTTCCGTAGCAAAACACCGCACCAGCTCAAGAACACTCCTCACGAGGTTGTTCTTCCTCTGTACTCTTCATCATCAGCCCCAGAGGAAATCCACCACACCACACACTGGATTAGGGTATTACACCACAAAGGTGTCCCGAACCAGTATAAACCTCATGTCCCTTGTGTTGTTCATCGTGTTAGCTTAGAATCGCAGTGAGGTTTTGGGGCGTGGATCGGTAGGGAGAAGATCTTCGCGCGCACCCCTGAGTTCGAACCTTAAGTGTTTTGCTGTAACCCGATATCCGACAGTATGGACTTGCCCCCATTATCTATCTTAGGGGGGTGTGGGTGGGAAACAGAATAACCGCACTGCGCCTGTCAAACGAGCGCACTGTCGCGCGAGGCCGAGCTGGGGGGAGGGGAGGGGGGTCGGGACCCCCCTCCCCCATCCCGGCGAGGCCGAGCCAGGAACGAGCCGTAGCAGGTGACGACGCGGTGTGCCGCAACATCGCATGCAGAGGCGAGTCCGTAACATGACTTGCCCACATTATCTTATCTTTTTTACGGGAAAAACCAGCACCGGTATGAAGTATTATTTTTATTTGTACTTTTTTGATAATTTTTATTGTACTGTTGTGGGTTATTATTTGTACTTTAGCCATTTGTTTTCTCCCTCTATATTTTTTATTGTATTTAATTTTTGCTATTATCTTTAGTAACTGCCCAGAGATAGTGGGCTTTGCCACAATATTGGGCTTTAGCCATCGGTTTTCTCCCACTCACCTTTAACCTCAGCTCTCCCCCGTTCCGCTCCCCTCCCCTCCACAAATCGGTTCCTTCTTCGTTCATCTCCTATCCTCTTCTCGCCTAGAAGTTGCTTCTCCTGTTTCACCGCAGGAGCGTTGGCGTGCGGGTTGAACTCCAAGGGTGCAGTTTTGGGTTCACTATTTGCTCTTTTTGGTCTGCCATCGATTCCCCTAGCGTCCCCTTATGTACAGATTTTCCCTGTATTTCTAAGTTATTGCTCTCATGTTGTCTCAGGGTGGATTCGCTAGGGTTCCTTTGCTCTTGAACGAGTGGTTCACGTCAATTATACTGGATTCAGTGGTGGATTTTGTGTTTGCTTGTAAGAGTTTTGCTTTGTATTGCGTGCTTCATTTCTGAAATAGGTAAGAGCCTTAATTTTTGTTCATGTGTGTTGCAGATCTGGTTCGGCAGATTTTAGGTCTGTAGATATCAATGGGTACATCATCCAGTCCAGACAAGTTGAATGCATGTAATGTTTCCTGCAATTTCTGTAATGTTTTATTAGATCTGGTGCTTAGTAGGTTTTTAGTTGTATAGGTGTTGTCGTATGGACTTTACAAGTTGTATGGATTTTGATTGTTGTTAATTTTTGCCCTGGAATGTGTGGTGTTTCTAGTTTTTAGGTTGCTGTGAACTGCAGACAGTTTGCAGTACTGATCAACATGTGTAGTTTGAACTGTTGTCCTGGCATTTGAATAGTTTGTATCAGTCTGAGAAGAACTACTATGATGTTGAAATTGTTGTCATTTTGAAGTTTGGTGTGCCAGTGGTGGGGTGATATTGTTTTATTGGGTGCACTTGTAGTGTTCATATAGTTGAACTGATTACTTGTTCATGTACTTTTTTTTACCTTTTTGCTGATTATGATGTTGTTGCAGATGTTGCGGTGCCGGTGCCTCCGGATTCTGACAAATCAGAACACTTTCAAGATCTTGTGAATGTTATTTTTGAGATACCAAATCCTCTATAAGAACTTGCGAGTGTTGCTGCTGTTTCCCTTTTATTTGCTTTTTTAACATCCTTGCATACATAAATTTGTTTAGTTACATCATTTTTTTCTTTTGTTTGCGTCTGACGATATGTTCCTTGTTTTACTTGTTTGTGCAATGTTAATTGTTTTTAATTGTATATGTGTGTGCTTCTGTTTTTTGATTTATACAGTTAATGATAGCCATGGTGCTGCTGAGGACATTACGAACGTTCTGAAAGATATTAATGATAATTTATGTGATGGTGATGGGAGCTTGCAGTTGTTAGTTACTCAATCCCAAAGTGTTGATGGAACTGAACCTGTAACTTAGGCTGAGGATGTTCCTATGCAGCTACAGCTGGAGGACGAAAGGAAAAGAAAGAAGAAGTCTGATTTTCTAAGGAGAAAGGAGTTGGAACAGCATAAAGAGGCTACTTGCATGCAACGAAGCGCTGCGGATGTTGCTCAAGCTACTCAAGCTGGAGATGATGATGGTGGTGACGCGACCATTGCAATTGGTGATGCTGGATCTCATGGAACTAATAGGCCTGTGAAGACAAATCTGTTGCAGACTCGCTTGACGCAAGTGTTTCCTCGTGATGCAGTTAAGGAAAAGATAGATGTTTCGAAGAGGAAGATGGCATATCCGAATCCTGATGGCAGACAGAGGCGTAGCCCCCGTGTGAAAGCTGCTTCGCAACCCGGTAATAGCATAGCTGATGCAGATAGTGTTGCTGTGAAGATTGGTCCAAGAACACTTGGTGGCTCTCCTATTCGTCGGAGTCCACGAGTTTTGACAAATAAGAAGCCTTCTTCGTCTCCTCTTCCAGAGCGCTCTTTGTTGAAGCAAAATAAGAAGCGTAAAGTTCCTCCTGTGAAGGCGAACAAAGGTGTGAAGAAGCATGCTCCTATCGAAGCTAAAGATCATGTATCTGAAGAATATGACATCGAAGTTAACTCCGAAGATGAATATGCAGTGGTACGTGTTTGTACTGTATGTGACTTACTAGTTGTACTTGCAATGATTTAATTGTGTCTGGGCTGGTATGCTGGCCAGGTGAGGGCTGGTCATTGTTTGCATCAATATAGGTTGTGCTGATGTTGTTTTAAGAGTTGAACTTGTGCAATCTTTCTTTTTTCTTTCTTGCCTTCATATGCTTGTTTTGTTTTCTATATTCATTTAATTAAGCTATGCCTTCTTTATTTTGATTTACAGCTTGTTAGCGTTATGGGTCCGGTGAAGCCGGTGAGAGGCAAAGTCAGAAAAGTTGCTTTGGATGAAGGTGACCTACGGGAATTGAACATAACTGTGCAATGTTCGTTGAGAGATATTGATGCTTTGTGCTAAATTGCTTGAGAGTCGCCATGTGGCTAGGGTTCACGCAACTGGTTTTGGTTCTATCTTCAAGTGGAAGGTGAAGTCTAACATTTGTCGCCCTCTGATGGGAGCTTTGTATCTGAGGATAGATCCTGATACGATTAATCTTGACATGGTTGAGGCTAATAAGAAGCTTCCCATCACTAGCGATGGTATACATCAACTATTTGGGTTCCCTCGTGGTGGTTGTTTTGCACCAAGGCCGTCAGAGGACGGATATGACGAAGCTCTGATGAAGTTAAGATCGGAGCTTGACATTAGCAGGAAGAAAGATATCAAGACAAAGGATTCGAGGGATAGGCTCAGGGTGCTTGTCAAGGATCCTAGCAAAGATGACCTTGCTCTCAAAGGTGTTCTTCATTATTGTGTTTATGAAGGTTGTGTTGCCTGGTGCTACCCCGCGTGTTTCCAAAGAGGCAGCAATGTTTGAGGATCTCGTCATTGAGGACATGGCTAATATGGATTATTGCCAGCTGATGGTTGACAAGCTTAGAAGAGCTGTTGTCAGGTACCAAGATGGTGTTACCATGGGGAAGGCAATCACATGCTGTGCTATAGGGCATGTACTAATATACCTTGACTGCCTTATCCGTGGCAAGACTCCGGAACCTGACATGCGAGTCCCCCGCATATGTTTCATTGATCCTGACAAGCTTTCTGATCTGGCTGATGCAGATTTGATAAAAAAGGCAATGCAGATCCAAGTCTTGGGTGTTTGGGAAGCTTCCGGTGAGTTTTATTTCTGTCGTGTCTTGCAGACCTTTTTTTATTTAGGTATAGCTATTTTTGCTGGAGTGAACATGTGTACTGCAGAGTTACCTATTTAGATTTTGTCATTTCTTAAGCTTTGTGAGGTTTAGGTATGATTTTTAGTACTATTGTTTTATGTGTGGTTGAACTGAATCTCTTTGTTCAACTGGCGTGTTTGTAAATACTAACAAATTGGCACTGATAATGAAAGATCGTTAGAGCTATTGATTTAAATCTTTTAATATAATGTCTATTTTTCCCCGTGTGTTGCATTGATTAATTAACTCTTTTTCCCCTTGTTCGTAGTGGAAAACTCAAGAGGAGGTTGTCTTTTTCTGAGTGTATAAACGACCAGTCCTAGAGATGCCATCGTCTCAGGTTCCCAAGATTTCATCTCTGCATAATGAGGTGAGTGATGATCGTGGTGTTGAGGGTTCTGGTTATTTTCCCCCTGGCCCTAGTAAGGCTAGTACTTCATAGAGGCAGGGTTTTGGTATTGATGTAGTTGTTTCTGTGTTGGAGCGCGATGAGTATATTTTTAGTAATGTGTGTTCTGAGCTGCAAAAGGTCCCAACTACAGTTGAGCGTCTGAGCTGTATCAATGGTATCCTTCCTGAAGGTCATCAATTTAATGCTGAGGAAGCAGTGGATTATATTGAGATGGAGATAATTTTAATTAGTGACATGCGTCATGGTGCTGCTCAACTAATTCAGAGCTTGGTTTGTTTGTTGAACAACATGAAGCGTTCCAAAACTACGCAAGACTCTCGCCGCAAGCCATATGAAGAAAGTGCAAATGTTGTTATCAGGCAGATTGAGCAAGATGAGGCTGCTGCCACCGACAGCAGGGCTGGTGATCGTTCTGAGACTAATGTTTCTGATCACCATACGAATGATGTTGGCTTGGAGCGCCCTGTTGTTGATGTGAGTCCGTCCTCGATGTTTGGAATTTTTACTATGTTGTTCTGCTGTCAGTATTGTAGTTGAACTTCCTCATCTTCATTTGTTTATTAATTTTTCTTTCATGCAGGATGAGGCTGCTGCCACTGACAGCAGTGCTGCTGATGGTACTGAGGCTAATGTTTCTGATCACCATATGAATGATGTTGGCTTGGAGCCCCCTGCTATTGATGTGAGTTAGTCCTTGATGTTTGCAATTATTAATATGTTGTTCTGCTGTTAGTATTGTGTTGAACTTACTCATCTTCATTTGTTTATTAATTTTTCTTTCATGCAGGATACTAGTCATAATGTTGAGGCTGTTGTTGATCGTGGAATTAATGATCCATCTACTAATAAGTGCAAGGTTATTTTTATTTTTGTTTTGTTTATATATATTCTTGAATTTTCATGCGCACCAATGTGCCTTACATGTTCATTTTTCTATCCCACACTGTTAAGAGTTTGTAGGGGATACCTACCTTTTTGTTAGTGTGGTTTAATTCCTTGTGTTTATTGTTGCTAATAATAGCATTGTTTTTTTGCTTCGTTACTATGAGTCCGGGTCCTGTTGATGGCGATGAGCCTTGTTCGACCATTGGTGATGTTCCTTGGAATGTTAGTAGCAGCAAGATCGATGATGTTGTTGTGAATGCTGCTAAGGTTTGTTTTTCTATGCACCTCTTGCTAGCGTTTTTTGATTGTTAGTTTTTGCTCGTATTATTCACTTTTTCTGAATTTTTATTTTTTCAGATGACTGTGTTGAGCATGAGGCTGCCGTTAGTGGTGGAGATGATGCTTCTGGTGTTCCATTGAGTAGTGGGTGCGATCTTGGTACCAAAGTTGCTGGTGAGGATGTTGGTGCTGCCAGCATACTTGATGCCAAATCGTATGGTGTTGGTATTGATGGGAATGAAAATCCTTCTAATTGTGAAGATTTCCCGCCGGAAAATTTACCGCCTGGAGGGCTTGATTAAGGTGATGCATTGCAAGATGCCTTTAGCATGGAGGAGGTGCCATCTGAGGATGATGATTTACTTCTGTCGATTTCTTCTGGCCCCTTGAAGCAGGAGGCGCACGTGTCGTCCCAGGATTTTCTTTCTTCAGAGCCTGAAAGCGCAGCCATAATGTTATCCTCACAAGATCTTCCATCGTCAAACCCTAAAACTGGAGGCATATTGGTGTCATCACAGGAACTCCCGTCGTCAAACACTGATAGAGCAGGTAAGGACTTGTAAATGAGGTGCACTTCTCATTTATGGCATTTTGGACATGTGCACTTGTAGTGCTTGAACTTATTATTGTTGTTCTTTTTCTACAAGCAGAAGGTGCTAATGTTTTTAAGCTTGATTTGTTTTTCTTCGCTATTACGAGGTTGCACACGAACCGTGCAAAATGGTTAGTTTGGGATTTTGCCCGTATCATTTTCGTCTCTTTTTTTCTCTCATATGACTATTGTTGTTATTGCAGTAGTTTTAATTCATGTCATCTTTTGTGTTTTCCTAGTGACAAGCCAATGTTTCAAAATCACGAATGTGATGTCAACGTTGGTTCTACTGCTAAAGTGTTTGTCCCTACTGGCATGCTCAACTCAGACAGTGCTGACGTTGTTTTATATTATGTACGTCAGAAGTACCGAGACACTGACAAGTTGATAGTTCCCAGATGGGTGACGGACAGTATTTTGTTTTTTAGATAGGATGATAACTTACTTTGGCAATTTTCTAACTGTTGTTGTTCTTTTTGTACAACAGACCAAGATCCGTGATGGAAATATTGATGGAAATGTGCTACAGTGGTTCAGGAGATCGGGGGTGATGGTTTTGACCAAGTAGGTGAACTTGAACTTATTGTACTCATGAACTAGAACTGTCATGTTTTCTTTCAAGTTTGGGAGGTGGGAATGAACTTGATTAGCCTGCTTTTTACCCCTGTACTTATGAATGATGTGTGCTTCTTTTTTTAAAGTTGCACTTATTGTCACAAGGAAATTGAACTGATATGTTTGTTGCAAGTTTGGGCGGTGGATATAAATTTGAGTATCATTTATTTTTGTAGTGGGTTGCTTACTCAATTAGAACTTATGTTTATCTGATTTTTTTGTACTTCTGAATTTCAATTTCCCTCTTTTATCTTATTGTTTGGAGGCTGAATTTTTTGTTTCATTATGATTTGTTAAATTCATTTTTCCTCTGCGTTTTTTTGTCATCTTCTTTTCCCTACTTTTGATCCACCGTCATTTGCGGCTGCCATGAAGCCTAGTGAAGAATCTGGGCATTGGTGCTTGATTGTTCTGAATTTGAGGTTCCGTCGTTTCGAGTGTCTTGATTCACTCCGCGATGAAACCTCGAGTGATGCAGTTAGATTCTTAAGGACTATGACTGATAACATAAAGAAGCTTCAGAGGGAGTCCAGCGTAGACAAGGCCAAACCATTCTCGCCGGCGCATATTGATGGTTTCTTCTACGAGTTTGTGCGGGTGCTGCAGCAGGGAAACACGTGAGTATGTGTTTTTAACGATTTTTCTCAGTTGTTTTTGTTGTTGGGAGGATGGTGTTCCTATTTTTTCGAATTTGTGATGTACCCTTTTGTATTTTATTTTGTTAACAAGCATGATTGTGGCTTCTTTATTCGACAAAACTGCAAGACCTATCATGTTGGGAGGATGGTGTGATTGAAATGTTGGATTACAGCCATGAAGACATTCTTGACATTAGGAAGACTTTGCTGTATACATGTGCAACTAGCGGTGTGTTTGATGTTGATTTCCGGGGTTTGTTTGGCATCGAACCTTGTACATATGCATCACCTTTTGTAATTTTTTGCAGCTTGTACTTCTTGATTAGTACTGTCATGAATTATTTATTTGTACTTACCCTTGATGCGGTCCTTTCTTTTTAAATTTTGCAGGTGAGTTGCTGGATCTTGGTGAGCATGACTATAGGATCTTTGGCAGCCAGTTCTCTCAGCTCGAGCGTGTACCTATTGATTTTAGCCAAGGGCGTTCTCCCAAAAAGACAAGATCTGGTGTTATGAAGGGGCGGTTGGGAGCTTTATAAGGTTCTACGGCTACTTGTGCAGAGAGCCCTTCTACACCCAAGAATCCCATTGTGGAATTGATAGACATCAACGATGATGCATTTGACAAGATTGCTGGCATGGGAAGAGTCACTAGGAGCGCTGCTGCCAAGGGTTTATTCCACCTTGCTGGAATAGTGGCCCATAGAGCTGGTGCTGCTAGGAAGGATCCTGCTATGGATTCTAGCAAAGTTATAAGCACAAAGCGTGCACCCAGAGCTCCTATAAAGTTTTGCTCCCCTGTGCAGCAGCTTCACCCTCATAAATTCCCTCACCTGGGAAAGGCTCGCAAGTTGTATGATCTGTTGCTTAGTGATGAATGGCGTGAGAAGTATGGCGAGTGAGTATCTCTCATTATGTTTCCTCTTGTTTTCTTCTGTTGTTTCTAACTACTAGATAAATATGACCTGAACTGTTCCTTTTTATACAACTTGAACTACTATGAATGCCTTATCTTGCTTCCCCTGCTTTTTGTTCTTGTGTGTGCTACAGGAATGCATTCTCAATGATACCTCAGCCTGATGATAGCGTAACGAGCTTCACTGGGAAACGCATCTAGGAAGTTTTTGCACCTAGGCCAATGATGGATGGTGATGTAATGGACTTCCTCATTGATGATTGGAAGCAAGATCCCGGGAGAAATTCTGATTTCGCATCTGGAAAAAGGGTATTGCTGAGTCCATATTTCATCATGGTAATCAATCAGATTGTTTGTTTGTGTTAAACAAGACTGCCTATTGTTTTATGAGTTTTAATAATACTTTGCTGGTTGATCCTTTCCCCATGTATATATTTCTTTTTTGCCTTTTTGTAGGTTGTACTTGACTGTACATTTTACAGTGATGAAGATAAAGAGTTTAATGTGGATAGTGCAGCGAGAGATTTCAAGAGCTATGTTAAAGATGTGGAAGACTTGCTCAGTGCCGACTGTCGGTGTCAAAACTGGCGGATCTCGGGTAGGGGGTCCCGATCTGTGCGTCTAAGGCTAATGGTAACAGGAGGCGGGGGACACAATGTTTAACCAAGTTCGGGCCCTCTCTATGGAGGTAATACCCTACTTCCCACTTGATTGACCTAGATGATATGAGTATTACAAGAGTTGATCTACCACGAGATCGTAGAGGCTAAACCCTAGAAGCTAGCTTATGATTATGATTGTTGTTGTCCTATGGACTAAACCATCCGGTTTATATAGACATTGGAGGGGGCTAGGGTTATACAGAGTCGGTTAAAGAGAAGGAAATCTACATATCCGAATTGCCAAGCTTGCCTTCCACGCAAAGGAGAGTCCCACCTGGACACGGGACGAAGTCTTCAATCTTGTATCTTCATAGTCCAACAATCCGCCATAAGGATATAGTCGGATGTCCGAGGACCCCCTAATCTTGGACTCCCTCAGTAGCCCCTGAATTGGCTTCAATGACGATGAGTTCGGCGCGCAGATTGTCTTCGGCATTGCAAGGCGGGTTCCTTCTCCGAATACTCCAAAGAAGATCTTGAACACAAGAATCGTGTCCGGTTCTGCAAAACAAATTCCACATACCACCGTAGAGAGCACAATATTCCACAAGTCTAATCTGCTAACAACTTTTTCATAGCGTGACATCACGCCGCGGCCCGGTCATTATTCGAACCGTTTTTCTCAACCTGCTACTGCACATCTTGCGAGGCGGTTTTATTGGCATGTCTAGTCGAAGCAGAGATCATGTCCCCTTATCCAGGGATTCTCATCAATATAGGTGTGGGTAACCCAACCGCGCCATTATCACGGTGCTTGGGGAATAAGCGAGTTTCTAGGGCAAGTGGGGAGGCGCACGACCCGTGCGGCCTTTATAAGGAGACAAGGATTCCCCTTTCTCACCATTCCTTCTTCTTCCTCTGCTCACCCATTCTCAAGCTCCAACGCCCAAGCTTTTACCTTCTCCACGAAATCATTCCGAACATGTCCGGAGCGGGAGACAAGTGGATGGCCTCCTCCGTCACGAAGGGGGACACCAAGAAGCTCCGGGAGGCCGAATACTTGTCCACAGACATCGCGCATCGGCTTCCGGCCAAAGGGCAGATTATCCCTACCCCGAAACCCCAGGAAAGGGTAGTATTCCTCTCTCATCTCGTCCGCGGGCTGGGATTCCCCCTCCACCTATTTGTCCGTGGACTAATGTTCTACTAGACGCATAGTTCGGGACCCCCTACCCGAGATCCGCCAGTTTTGACACCGACATTGGTGCTTTCATTGAGAGTTCCACTGTGTCGTCATCGTAAGGCTTGATGGCTCCTTCAATCATCTACAACAACACAGTCCAGGGTGAAGTTTTTCTCCCCGGACAGATTTTCGTATTCGGCGGCTTCACACTGCGAGCCAACTCGCTTGGCCATCTAGAGCAGATCGGCAGCTACGCCCCTGGCCATCAGGTCAGGTTTGGAAGCTTGAACTACACCGCCGACATCCGCGGAGACTAGATCTTCAACGGATTCGATCCCATGACAGCCGCGCCCTGCCGCCACGATGAATATGACCTAAATCTGTCATTAGATAGCATGCAGGGGATAGCGCGTGTAATTGCTCCGGCCCTAGATCCAGAGCAGAGCGCGCCATTCAAGGATGGGAGGCTCAACCTCGCCACGGAGGCCGCATACTCAGCGGAGTTAGAGCCAAACACAGATCTGACCTCCAGCGAGGCCTGTGTCATCGGAACCTCAGACTTGTCTCTGACCATAGTCTCCGAACCATGTGTATCTGCACCCATCGAATCTAACTGGGCGCCAATCTTAGAGTTCAGCTCCGCGGACATCTTCCAACACTCACCCCTAGGCGATGTGTTAAACTCATTAAACCCTCTCTCCTTGTCAGGAGATTCTTGGACGAACTATGTCCGGCTTGAGTGGGAAGCGGACGTCGAAGGACTTCGTTACCCAACCACCACCCACTTGATAGCCACTGTCGATGATTTGACCGACATGCTTGATTTCGACTCCAAAGACATCAACGGTATCGATGATGATGCCAGAGAAGAACAGGAACCACCACCCATAGGGCGCTGGACAACCACCTCTTCATACGACATATACATGGTGGATACACCCAGAGAAGACAATGGCAATGACAAAAAGGATCTAGTTGAGGATAAACTTCCTGAGAAGCAGCCAAAGCGCTGACGTCAGCGACGCTGCTCTAAATCACGCCATGGTAAAAATAGCGATACCGACACAAGGGAGAATAACACCCCGGACGACGCCGAAGACAATGAAGAAACCGCGGACCGAGCAATGGAGCAGGACGAGCAAGATGACCGCGAACACAGTCCGGGGCCCCTGTCCGATCACAGCGATGCCAAAGACTCCAATTATCAACCTGTCCCCAAAGAAGGGACCAGCCTAGATGACGATGCATTCGTCTTCCCGGAAAAAAATTGGAACAAGAACACCTCCACCAGAGACTTATCGGCACCGCGAGGAGCTTGAAGAAGCAGAAGCAACTGCTTTAAGCCACATAGGATACACTCAATAATAAATGGAACAAAGTGCTCGACACTGAGGAAAAATACGGCGGCAACCACCAAACAAAGAGCTACCCCAAATGCTAACTGCTGCCCGAATTCGACCACGATGCTATTGCGCCCATACCGCCGAATAACAACACGATCGATCAACCAGGCCGACCACCTTGTGGTCGAGACATACCGGTTAACAAGGCCGCACAGAAAACCGCACCCCCTCCCCATAAAGAAAAGGAGGTCGCAACCCAGAACCAGAAACACAATTTACGTGAAGACCTGGACAAAAAGGCTGGCAGAACCAGGCCCATTTATGGATCCAGGAACGTGTCCCCGCACAAGATCAGGGCCATCAAGCCAAATATGCCGGTCCCTTACCAGTTCGGAACCAACACCAAACACTACAACCGTCGGACCCACACTGCGACACAGCCAAATACAGGGGTGCCGCACACCCCCTGTGCTTCACCGATGAGGTGCTGGATCATAAATTTCTAGAAGGGTTTAAACCCGTGAATATCGAGGCATACGACGGAATGACAGACCCTGTAGTCTGGATAGAAGACTTTATTCTTCACATCCACATGGCTCGCGGAGACGATCTCCACGGCATCAAATACCTGCCCCTCAAGCTAAAAGGACTAGCTCGGCACTGGCTAAAAAGCCTCCCCGAAAATTCCATCGAAAGCTGGGAAGAACTTGAGGATGCTTCCGAGGCCAATTTCCAGGGGACCTATGTCCGACCTCCAGATGCAGACGATCTAAGTCACATAACCCAACAACCCGGAGAGTCAGCCCGTAAGCTTTGGAACCGATTTCTCACTAAGAAGAAGCAAATCGTCGACTGTCTCGACGCCGAAGCCTTAGCAGCTTTCAAACATAGTGTCCAGGACAAATGGCTGGCCAGACACCTAGGCCAAGAAAAGCCAAAGACAATGGCAGCCTTAACTACCCTCATGAACCGCTTTTGAATGGGAGAGGACAGCTGGTTGGCCCGTAGCAGCACCAGCAATCCTCGCACATCTGAAGCCAGGATGGCAATGGAAAGCCACGATGCAATAAAAATAGACGTCGAAACAATGAAGAAAGCCCAGACAATATAGTGGTAAATGTTGGATTCAGGGGCTCTAGACCCGGTCAACGGAAAAAGTCACTCAAAGACAGCAGAGATGGTCCATCTAGCCTAGATTAAATTCTAGAAAGGTCCTGCCAGATTCATGGCACCCCCGACAAACCAGCCAATCATACCAACAGAGAATGTTGGGTCTTCAAGCAGGCCGGCAAGCTCAATGCCGAACACAAAGGGAAGGGACTACAAAGCGAAGACGAGGATAAATCCCGCCAACCAAATATGGGGGGATAGAAGAAATTTCCACCGGAGGTCAAAACAGTGAACATGATTTATGTCACTCATATCCCAAAGAGGGAGCACAAACGCGCACTGTGAGACATGTATGTAATAGAGCCTCTCGCCCCCAAATTCAACCCATGGTCGGCCTGTCCGATCACCTTCGATCACAGGGATCATCCAACTAGTATCTGTAACGGGGGCTCGGCTGCCTTAGTGCTCGGCCCAATAATTGATGGATACCACCTCACCTGAGTCCTCATGGATTGCGGTAATAGTCTCAATCTGATATATTAGGACACTCTCCGTAAGATGGGGATAGACCCGTCAAGAATCAAGCAAAGCAGCACTACCTTTAAAGGAGTAATACCAGGCGTAGAGGGCCGCTGCACGGGCACTCTAACATTGGACATCGTCTTCGGCTCTCCCGATAACTTTCGAAGTGAAGAGCTAATCTTCGACATTGCTCCGTTCCAAAGTGGCTATCATGCACTACTCGGACGAATGGCCTTCGACCGTTTCAACGTAGTCCCGCATTACGCTTATCTTAAACTCAAGATGCCTGGACCATGTGGCACTATCACGATGAGTGGAAATACAGAGCATTCCCTTTGTAAAGAAGAATATGCGGTGGCTCTAGTAGCCGAAGCACGAAGTGGCCTTTTCAAACTGAGAAACTCATCGGTCCTCAAGACCGCGGACACAGCCAAACATGTTCGGTGCACACCTACATGTAACATCTCAGATAAACCTGAGCTTGTTTAGCAGCCCTGCCCCCATAGATCACCCCATACGAAGATTGTACATGTTTTCCTGTATACATAATATACACTCAAAATTCCTTGGGTGGGCTGGGGGCACCCTGCACGTTAGAAGTCTATAGCCCGGATTGACCCTGTTCGGACTCAAGAAGCTACAGTTCACGGTTCGTCAAAACCAACAAACTATACTCACGGCCATACCAGATTCTTTCACCTGGTTCTTTTCTTTTTTACAGATAGGCCATCATGACATACCCTTCAAGGACACCGCATAATGGAGACAAAGCCGCAGACGTGCAGCAGGGCCCCGTTTCAAGGTTTCTGTTTAGATTAAGACCCTGTGTAAACCTTTTTTATTATCTCTTGTTGTTTCGTACCCTCCTGGCATATAAAATGCCCAGGAAAGATATCGGCAGTATTTGCAAACTTACTATTCACCGTACTACACTGGATGTTCTAGAAGCAGCCAACAGTGCGCTTTGAGAACTATGCTGTCACCATAGGTGCTCTTTCGTCATGCCGGGTCGTAGCATGTGCCTTGAGTTCAGGGTTATTTAGCGGGGGCTGTATCCAGCCCGGTATATATTGAAAAGTCTGAATACCTTCGGGAGTGTTTGGCGTTGCGAGTTTCGGCCTTATATGCTTCAGCTCCGAATCATGTCTTTGGTCAATAGTTGGGTTTGCCCGGCTCCTATGCTTGCTACCTTATGTTCCGCTATATCGGCTAAGGTGGTACAGGAAAACTACTGCGATTGTGCCCTGGTTCTTCCGGACGAGCACATCAGTAGAGAAAGCTGAAAACTGACTGTCATGATAAGGCGAGAGCTGGTCAACCACTCGATGACTCAGCGGAATCTTCGCGATTCCACCGCATTAACGAAGGACCGGTTTCCCGGTCACGTATGTAAATGCACCGTATTCGGATAAATGCGGACATACCAGGGGCTATATAGTAGCCCGACCGTCAAACTCCTATGGCTAAGTGAAAGTGCTAAAGCTCTATAGTCTGATTGCCTAGTTCGCAGCACTAACACCTCCTTAACGGACCAAGAGGTTGGGTCAAGTGTGATGAAGTGATTTTCCAAACACCCCCGTGTTATACGTGAGGGGGCTGAAGCCGACCACTACAAACTTTCAGGTTATATACATATATACATAAACGGCCGCACAGGAGGCACTAAAATACTTTACGGGCAAAAGTGTAAACACAGCCTTCATTATCATAGGCATTGTTTTTACAATTCGGATACATGTTACTCGTACATAATATTTTTCGAGCACTGAACCTCTACCAAGTGGGCACCATCTAAGACTTCTTCAAAATAGCGATCTGGTGTGTCCTGACCCTCGGGTGGACCCCCTGTTGCAATATCGGCGGCCTTCATCTTCACCCAATACGTCTTCACACGGGCAAGGGCCATCCATGCACCTTCTATGCATGTTGACCGCTTGACAACGTCGATATGCGACACCGCACGAACAATTTGTTGCACTAAACCAAAATAACTATTCGCACTTGGTCCCTCAGTCCACAGCTGGTCCACGACAGCCTTCATGGCAAGTCCGGATATCCTGTGAAGCTCGGCCCATTCGGCCATCTGCTCATTCAACAGCAGCGGACGCCTTGACATGCTAAACTGCGACCAGAAAAGACGTTCCGCTACATGGCCTTCTTGAGCCTGGGAAAACTGTGTTGCGTCAGAAGCACTCTTCAACAAGTCCAAATATGCGTCCGGAGAACTCCATATTTGATCAAGTGGGGCATACTTCGGATCGCCGAATAGTTTGTAATAAAAAGGGCTTCCCAGCCGCGATCTCCCTGGCTTGCCAGATCTCCTCCCGTGCCGCTCTGGCCTCTGACCGAGTTTCCTTTGCGCTTGTAAGGCCTTCTCAAGGTCAGCTGTTTTTTCTTTGGTCTCTTTCTCGAGAAGTTCATATTGGCTAGCGGCATCCCTTAGCTCATGCACCATGTTGGATATTTTCTTCTCACTCACACGATGAGTAGCTTGCTCGGCTTTTAATTCACTAACTGCCTTCTCGGCAGCCGCGTTGCTTACCCTGGCTTGCTCCTTGGCCCTGGCAAGCTTAGCCCGAAGGGTCTCCATGGCGGCAGCACCATCTGCAGTCAAGCATATTATAAATTCCAGCATCATGCTCCTATTTATACTCACTGACCGCCCAAAAGACATACCTTGCGCCTCGTCAAGCCGCTTGTTCACGAGTGTGATGTCATCATCCGCTACATCGAGTTGTTGCTTCAATTCGGCAAATTCGGCAGCCCAGGCAGTGGCCGGGGCTGCAGCCGCCTGTGTACAAATTAGCAAAATTATTACCTGAGCTTATTTATCTTTTGATCCTTTGATTGCCCCGTTCGGACGGCAACCAGAGTCTCAGGGGCTACTATCTATACAAAGTACACATTGCGTACCTCAAAGCCTCGTAGCAGGCTCGTAAAGGCTTCATTCAATCCGCTTTTTGTGGACGAAATCCTCTCAATCACCGTACCCATTAAGGTACGATGTTCCTCCGAGATAGGCGCTTGTCGCAGAAGACCCGTCCATGTGTCCGGTTGTATATCGGATAGTCTGTGGCTTTGGTATCTCTAGGGGCCGAACACCCCAGACCTCGGTGGCCGAAGAGTCATCTTCTAGCCTTGTCCTCCTTCGCAGATCAGGAGAGGTCCTCCGTGACGACACCTCGGGGTCGTCCGCCTTATGGGAGCAGGATGTACGAGGCGGCGTTTCGCTCTCCATCATCTCCGGAAGAAGATCCCCCGAGGACAAAGATTGTTGAGGGAGGCTATAGGCCGAACTGCAAAACATACGTTTCAGATAATACCCTCACAAACAAGAAAAGAATGGGGTATGCCTATTAAAGCACCTTTGTTCACTTATGGTTCGGCTAAAGGCTGGCCACATTGTGGTCACTGTGCAGCAATATCGCCTCCCGAATCCGGGCCCCCTGATGGGTATTTCTTCCCTCGCTTGGAGGCCTCTGCCTTCAGGTCTTCAGGGGTGGCTCTCTTCTTCCAGTGGGGGGAGGGAATGTCAGATTCTCCTCCCCATTCATCCTCTGACACGGGAGTTCTGATTTCCCCAGATATGGTGTGTGACGCGCCTCCGGTATGAAGGCCACTTTGGGCCTCTCCACTCCTCTCCTTTTCTTCCCTCAACGGCACTTGATAGGGTGCCGGAGCCAGCATCCTGGTTAACACTAGGTCTGCTGAGTTTTCGGGAAGAGGGGCCGAACACCTGATCCTCTCCGCCTTCTTTACCCAACCCTGTCAGAGTATGGTTTTCTCAGTTTTGTTATGGGAAACTTAAACTAAAAACATGTTCGGAAATTGTGTACTTACCGGGGAATCCGGATGGTTGCAGTCGAGGCCTCTGTCCTTTGTGGTGTCCGGACACCTTTTTTAGTGACCCGAAGAGTAATTCATACATCCCTTCAAGCATTGTGCCGAAGAAGCGCTGAATGGTTCGCAGTCCTTCCGGATTGAACTCCCACATACGGAGAGGTCGGCGCTGGCATGACAAGACTAGACGGACTAGCATAACTTGGATTACCTTGATGAGATTGATGTCCTTCTTAATAAGGTCTCGAATGCGGCTTTGCAGTATTTGAACTTCATCTGGCGATCCCCAATCCAGCCCCTTGTTGATCCACGATGCAAGCTAGGGTGGAGGGCCGGATCGGAAGGCGACTGGAGCCACCCACTTTGTACCACGAGGCTCCATGATATAAAACCACTCCCATTGCCATAGGTCGGAAGCTGCAGTGAAGGAACCCTTTGGCCGGACGATATCGGCAAATTTGCTTATTAAAGCACCTCCGCACTCCGTGTGTCTCCCATCTACTATCTTCGGTTTCACACTAAAAGTCTTGAGCCATAAGCCGAAGTGTGGAGAGATACGGAAGAAGGCTTGACATATGATAATGAATGATGAGATGAAGTGGAAGGAGTCCGGAGCTAGATCATGGAAATCTAGTCCGTAGTAAAACATGAGGCCTCGAACGAAGGGATGAAGAGAGAAACAGCCCCCGGAGGAAGTGAGGGATGAATACGAGCCTCTCATTAGGTCTAGGAGTAGGGATAACCTGCCCTTGGGCAGGAAGCCTGTGAAGGATCTCCGCGGTCAAATACCTCGCCTCCCTGAGCTTCGTGATATCCTCTTTGGTGACAGAAGAAGCCGTCCACCGGCCTTGAAAGCTGGATCTGGACATGGCCTAAGGTTCAAAGCGGCTGGTTAGACCTTGGGTGTTGGAACTCGAGGTGAGAGGAGGAGGGGAGTAGCGTCGAGGGGAAAGGTGGGTCTCGGCCTCCTTACAAAAGATGACGAATATCAAACGTCCCCTACGTGGCCTTAAAATATGCATATTCCCAAGGAATCATACCAACGGGACAGTTGGGTTACCCACACCTGTGTTGATTAGAATCTCGCAATAAGGGGACACAATCTCCGCTTCGGCAAGACGTGCCAATAAAACCGCCTCACGAAGCGTGGAGCAACAGGTTGGAGAAACGATTTGAAATAATGACCGAACGATGATGTAATGTCGTGTTGCAAAAGCTGTAAGCGGATTGGACTCGTGAAAACATTATGCTCTCCACGGTGGTATATGGGATTTGTTTTGCAGAGCCGGACACGATTCTTATGTTCAAGATCTACTTTGGAGTATTCGAAGAAGGAACCCGCCTTGCAATGCCGAAGACAATCTGCGCGTCAGACTCATTGTGATTGAAGCCTGGTTCAGGGGCCATTGAGGGAGTCCCGGATTAAGGGATCCTCGCACAGTTGGACTATATGCATATGCCGGACTGTTGTGTTATGAAGATACAAAATAGAAGACTTCGTCTCATGTCCGGATAGGACTCTCCTTTGGGTGTATGGCCAGCTTGGCGGTTAGGATATGAAGATTCCTTTCTCTGTAACCGACTCTGTGTAACAATAGCCCCCTCCGGTGTCTATATAAACCGGAGGGTTTAGTCTGTAGGAGAACAACAATCATAATCATAGGCTAGCTTCTAGGGTTTAGCCTTAATGATCTCGTGGTAGATCAACTCTTGTAATACTGATATCATCAAGATCAATCAAGCAGGAAGTAGGGTATTACCTCCATCGAAAGGGCCCGAACCTTGGTAAACATTGTGTCCCCCGCCTCCTGTTACCATTAGCCTTAGACGCACAGTTCAGGATCCCCTACCCGAGATCCGCCAGTTTTGACCCCGACAGTCGCCTGTGGGCACATCCACCAGGGAGCCTGCCGGTAGGGAAGGCTCCAGCGACATGAGCCCACGCTCGTTGAAGACAGACATGGCGGCGGCTATCTCCTCCCTGTCATCTCGGCGGTACAGCGGGAGGTGGTCGTTCGGGGGGCCGCCCTGGTCCTTCCCTATCAAGGAGTGCATGACCTTGCTCAGCTCCTCGTCGGACAAGTCGTCCGGGCGCAACTGGAGTTTGTCTTCTGCGCCCGCAAACTTCCACAAGGGGCGTGAGTGTGCCTGGAGCGGTGCCAGTCGCTGCATGAGGAACTCCTTGACGATCATGGCCCCCGTCAGCTTCTCGGCCTTCAGGTCAACCACCATCTTCTCTAGAAGTGGCTTCACTAGGGGGTCGGTGAGCTTCTCATGAGACCATCCCTCCCCGGCCATTGGGAGCCCCGTCGGCAGCTCCAACAGGGCATGGGAGCGCTTGGCGTCCATGAAGATCCACTTGTTCCGGAAGACCACCACCTTCTTCCGCATGAGAGATCACATTGCTGCCATTGGCCGCAACGAAGCAACTGCACCTTGTGCACTGGCTGCTGCTCGCCTGGACGTAGAAGAAGTGGCGAAGTAGCACGATGGAGGGCATCACCCCCATGAACGCCTTACAGTAAAAGGCAAAGACTGATAGGAGGAGGACGGAGTTGGGGTGAAGATGGAGGGCGTGGAGCCCGTAATGGCGAAGGATGGCATAGAAGAAGCGGGAGAAAGGGGGACCAGCCCTGCATAAACACCGTGCAGGAAGAAGGGGTGGAAGGTACCGCCCAAGGATTCCGGTTTGGCAGAGACGAGCTGGAGCGCCGTCTCTCCCCCCTTATTTTTGCTGCTCGCCTTCAATTGGAGCGCGGTGGTGAGGTGCTCTCCTTGGTGACGGTGGACGTGCCCAAAGCTGGCTCGAACTAAGGGGCTGAGTGCGCGGTCATGGCCGGAGACTTCGCCTTGTCAGAGGCCATCAGGCGCAAGCTTGGTGGAGAGGTTCAGCAGATCTAGAGGATTTTCAGCGTAGAGGGAGAAGGGGATCTGGAGCAAGACGGAAGGAAAGCGATAAAGGCTTTGCGGCAGGCGCCAGCCTTTTGTCGACCAAGAACAGTTGCTGAGGCAGCATGGGGAAGCGAAGACGCCCACGTCCCATCAATCGCCAGGTGTCGCCCCAGGCCGCAGGCTGTTAGGGACCGCGGCGCTCCGCACTTGCCCTTTGGCTTCACCTAGAAGTCAGTCTGAGCATGCCTTGGGCCCAGGGGCTACTATCGGCGTTCCGGATATGGGGGTAACCAGACTTGCCTGCCTGTGGCCCGCGGCCTGGCTCCAACGATGGCCTGGTATGGCCCAGCTTTGACATCGACAACTCAAGACCCTCGCGAGGGGCCAAGTTTCTACTAGAGAGTCAAGACGCAAACATGTGCCAACCCCTATGCAAAAGTTCACAGGGTCATAGAACCCGCAAGTTGATCACCAAAACATACATCAAGTGGATCACGTGAATATTCCATTGTCACCACAGATAAGCATGTGCAAGACATACATCAAGTGTTCTCAAATCATTAGAGACCCACTCTGATAAGATAACTTCAAAGGGAAAACTCAATCCATTACAAGAAAGGAGAGGGGGAGTGTAACACCCACGATGCGGCTATATCTCCCACGTGTCGAGGCACGGCTTAGAGGCATAACTGCATGGTGGCTTTGTTGCAAGAAGAGTCATCTTCACACAATCCCATGTAATGAACAAGAATGGGATAAAAAGTTGGCTTACAATCGCCACTTCACAAAATTATCTAAATAAATCATACATCATTCAGAGTACACACATAGTCCGACTAAGGACGAAGCCAAAAGAAAAGAAGATAACCCAACTGCTAGGTCCCCGATCGTCCCAATTGGGCTCCACTACTAATCAACATGAAATGAAATATAGAAACGACCAAGATCTTCATTGAGCTCCCATCTCAGCTCGGTTGCAACACCTGCACTGGTATCATCGGCACTTGCAACTGTTGGTGGCATTGGCGCTCCTGCAAGCGCGGACGACGACGACTGCAGGCGTGAAGCAGGGGAGAAGTAGAGGGACTTGGCATGGGGATGACCGAATTCGAGGCAGGGGAGGAGCGGTGCTCATCTGCTCGGTTGCTTGACGACGGAGGGAGCCTTGGTGGCCTGACAGGCCGGTGGGGCTGCTCGTTCCCGAGCTGCTGCTCGAAGCAGGGGAAGCAGACGGAGGAGGCGAGACGCGGGGCGGCTTCAGGTGATGCAGTGGGGCAACAGGGATGGATGGCGCCAGCGCAGAAGAGGAAGGAGGGCGGCGTTACTGGCAGGGAGGCGCCCCATGGGGATCGAGCGCGGGCTCTCCTCCTGGCGCTAGTCGTGTGCGAGAGTGTGTGAGTGACGGTGGAGGGGGAATGAGGGGAGATGAGGATCGGGCAGATGCTCGCTAGGGTTAGAAAGGGTTGGGCCTCAAGGGGTTTGGTGGGCCGGCCTGGCCAAGTGGCATGCTGCTGCTGGGCTTATGGAAGGTTGGGCCGGTATGGGTGGAGATCCAAGTGGTCAGCTGCGCTGCTGCTAGAAGGTGCAGCTGGGCTGGGCTCTCTCTCTCTCTCTCTCTCTTTAATTTCTATAACACAAAAGCATTAGAGAGAAGGAAAATGAAGAGGGGGTTAGGGAAAGAATATGCGCATAGGGTTAATTATCCCGGACTCCTAAAAATGAGCTTGATCCAGGTAAAATAGAACTGGGCATGAATGGAAGTTTAAATTCAAACTCATTTGAATTTAATTCAAATGGTTTGAACTAGGACAAGGTTTTGAGGTCAACTCGGAGCAGAAAAGGCATGGGATTTATTTTGCACGTGTGTTATGGTGATTCCCAAAGAATGGAATACTTTGTTACAGCTCCCTAATAATATTGGGAGGATATGTTATAAAGAGAAAACACCATGTGAATTCGCTCGATTTAAATGGATCGAAGATCCATACAATTTATTTATCTGAGTTTTTAAAAGGGTTGCATGATGACATGATGCAATGCAAGAGATGCAACAAACAAAACAAATCACACGACGAATCTTAGATTATCTGGATGTCTTCTGGAGCGTCGGCCTCGGGGAGTTATAGGGAGAAACATCATAAGATTCAACTATAGTAGCAAAGCTCGTGGTACATCAAGATCATGCCAAATCAAGAACACGAGAGAGAGATCAGCCCCGTGGGTGAACTACTCCTTCCTCGTCATGGAGAGCGCCGGGATGATGAAGATGGCCACCGGTGATGGATCCCCCTCCGTTAGGGCGCTAGAACAGGCTCCCGATTGGTTTTTCGTGGCTACAGAGGCTTACGACACTGTAACTCCCGATCTAGGTTCTGTTCCGGAAGTTTGGGGATATATAAGAGCTGTTGGCGTTGGGAACAAGTTAGGGGTGTCCATGAGGCAGCCGCAAGGTAGGGGAGCGCCCTAAGGAAGGCCTCCTCCCTTGTGGTGGCCTCGGGACTCTTCTGGTCCATCTCCGATGCTCCGTGGGCTTCTTATGGTCAATAAACAATCACCGTAAATTTTCAGTTTGTTTGGACTCTGTTTGGTATTCCTTATCTGCAAAACTCAAAAACAAGGAAAAACAGAAACTGGCACTGGGCTCTAGGTTAATAGTTTAGTCCCGAAAATCATATAAAATAGCATATAAATGCATATAAAACATCCAAGATGGATAATATAATAGCATGGAACAATCAAAAATTATATATACGTTGGAGATGTATCTAGCATCCCCAAGCTTAATTCCTGCTTGTCCTCGAGTAGGTAAATGATAAAAGCAGATTTTGTGATGTGGAATGCTACCTAACATATTTATCCTTGTAATTTTCTCTATTGTGGCATGAATGTTCAGATCCATAAGATTCAAAACAAAAGTTTAATATTGACATAAAAACAATAATACATCAAGCATAATAATAAAGCAATCATGTCTTCTCAAAATAACATGGCCAAAGCAAGCTATCCCTTCAAAATCATATAGTCTGGCTATGCTCCATCTTTATCACTTAAAATCATGCACAATCCCTGTGACAAGCCAAACAATTGTTTCATACTTTTGATGTTCTCAAACCTTTTCAACTATCACGCAATACATGAGCGTGAGCCATGGACATACCACTATAGGTGGAATAGAATATGGTGGTTGTGGAGAAGAGAAAAGGAAGGAGATAGTCTCACATCAACTAGGCATATCAACAGGCTATGGAGATGGCCATCAATAGATATCAATGTGAGTGAGTAGGGATTGCCATGCAATGGATGCACTAGAGCTATAATTTTATGAAAGCTCAAAAAGAAACTAAGTGGGTGTGCATCCAACTCGCTTGCTCATGATGAGCTATAATTTTATGAAAGCTCAAAAAGAAACTAAGTGAGTATCTGGAAGTCTTCTAGAGCGTCGGTCTCGGGGCGTTACAACAATCCACCACTACAAGAGGATCTCGTCCCGAGATCTAGGATGGCACCGGAGAGAAGCGGAAAAGAAAGAGGAGAGGTAAAACAAAGTTGCTTCTTTGACAAACGAGTGAAACCACGATCCTTGAGAGGTTGAAAACTTGAAAGAAGAAGACAACAGAGTTGAACACAATTGAGAGCACTGCGGTAGAAAATAGAAACAAGGAACACCATGTGAACCTTGGAGGTTGCATAGCTATGAATAACGAGTACAATGGTTAAGAAGGAATTGAACCCGCTCTGGTTGAAACGAGATAAACAAGGAACAAGGGAGAACAAATTTGGACAACACTCCGGTTGAAAAGAGATGCAAGATTTGATAAGATGAAAAGAACTTGAAAAGAGGACACGACACTACAGTAAAATGGATAATCATGAAAAGAACACGATCCTCAATTCGAGAAGATGAGTGAAGAGAGCAACATCACAATGCCCCCGGAAAAAAGAATAGAAGGTACATCATTGGAATAACAGAATGGAGAAGAAAATGCTAACTTCTGCCACAACTGAGCTTAGAGAGCACCCTTCCAAGAAGGTTATAACGGAGTTGATGGAAAACCAACAACGAATCGTGTAAGCTTGTAGTGGACTTATGGAAAACATCTCAAGACTATGAGGTGACAACCGGCCACTAATGGAAACCATTGATTTGATTGAGAGCACCAAAGAGATCAAAAAATTCTTCACTGAGATGAGAAGGATAAAATTGGATCATTGATTAGCACCACAAATAGCTACATTCCTTAGGGAAGGCTGTAGGTGAAATATAACCCAATATAACTCCAACAAAAGATTGATTGGTCGAAAAGATCTCTTGAACGAATAGAAAATGATGGATTTAAATATGTCACTCTTGAAAACTTGTGAATCATGAAACACGAAGGAAAATTATCAAGAATGACATAACACTGCCTCAAAAGATAGGGTAGGAAGAATTGCACTTCGGATGCAAGATAAAGAATGCTTGAACTCCTCAAAACAAAACATGTGTTGGGCACCATGTTTATTTTAGAGTATAGCTTGGCGGGTCATAACTTCGAGAGAAATCTTGAAGAACAATTGAAGAATGAAAGGAATCCTTGACGAACCACCATGTAGAGCCTCCATGGAGAACTCCGATAATAAAAGAATGATAAAAAAAGAGAAGTTGAGAACACAAGGTGAAGCCTTGCGATGATTTAGATGAAGCTTCGCGACGATATAACCGAGAAAACTTGGAACTCCGGAAAAGGAATAGATGAAACACTAGAACCGAGAATTACTTCATCATGAACAATCTCCGGAAGAAAAGAATTGAATTACCTTGAGGAAATAAGAATAAGATTTATTGTATGCTTATCCTTCATCAAATTAAATTGATGACAAGCAATGGATTTGGCATACTACTTATTCTTCTTGAGGGATTAAGGATAGACATAGCGCAAACTTGGGAAAAACTTGAACAAGCCACCGGTAAGATTTGGAGAACAAGAGTTGAAGGCTGAGAATGAGTAATATTCAGAAATGATGGCCTTCGGATGATCGAGAGAGGAAGCAACTCCTAAAATGCGTCGGATGGTTGAAAAGAATTCTCACAATCGAAAGCAATTATGAGAGGATGGCATGAAGCTAGAACCATGAATCTTCAAGAGAATGGACCAAGATTTTAGGAGAAATCTCTTCCTCGGTCTTCAAATGTTGAGAATGATGATGAGAACCACCATGAATTGTTGAGGCACTCCAGAATAAAGAATATAAAGTTTGAACCAACGATCAAAAGAATTTGAAAGCGATCTTGAAGAAGACATCTAACTGATGAAAATTCATTCTTACATCAAACTTGGAAATGAATTTGAGAATCGCTCTTGATAATTAGAAGAGTCAGGTAAGATCCTGGGAAAAGAACCCTGTGGGTTAGAGCCCACTCAAAAGAAAACGCCGTTGAACGATTTTGAATAGAGTTTGCACCGGTTGAATTAAACGGCTTGAATGAGATAACAACTTCAAAATAACTTGAACGGATTGAGAATGGAAACACGAATCTTCCAAGATATATTCAACACTCCGGATATGAACTGGGCAAGGTGAATAAATAAGAGAGCCTTGGATAAGAAATTCACCTGGGAAGATATGTGAAACAAAAGGAAAAGATATAATGAACACAGAAGCTTGAAATTAATTCACCAGAGAAGAAATGAGACAAAGAATAATAGACTTGAAGCTCCGTTAGTATCTTCCTAAGAATCACCGGATAAGAACATTGACAGAAAAGAATGGAGAGACTTCCCATCAATAAAAGGATACTCGATTAAGAAATCTAGGTCCTTGAAGAAAGAAAGGGTGGGAGGGCGGGACGGATGGAAGAAACACCATTGACAAAACTTAGAAATGATATTGCGGATGGGGAGAATGATGGGATCATCTCGAAGAGAAGTGCACCAATTGGAAATAGAATTGGGATGACAAACTCAGTAAACAAGAAGGATTAGTATTCACATAGGAATATGAGAACACCGCTTAGGAAAGGTATGGAATCAACACTTGACAATGAAGCAACTCGAATACCACAAATAAAACAAAACAAAGGATTGGCTTGCAGAATAAGCCGGAACAAACATATGATAGAGATTTCGTCCGAAGTTTTCATGGTGGGGCCCACACGGGCTCGATCATACAACACCATCATGTAGAAGGCAGTGCACAAGACATACAAAGCGTCCCCGAACCAGCATAGCCGAGGGCTCTTTAAGACACATCGAGACCACTGTAAAAATGACCATGGATATGCGGACCACTAGACGTCGAACCTCAATCTCATATCATGCATCTGTCAGAAAGAAAAACTAAAGCTACTTGAATTCCCACCTATAAAACTCCCGAAACTTTCTGGTTATGCAATATGGTGTTGGGGATACAGGGGAAGCAATAAATATCTCACCCAAACTAACAATACCTACATCCAAGCTGTATCCATCCGTCAACACATAACCATGAAACCTTCGGAAATCGTGTACCTCAACCTTTGAAAAGCATCCGTTATACGAGCTATGGCAATACTCCCGAACACCCACCCCAATACTGGGTGGCGTCGAGGTTATCTCACAAATAACTACATAGAAGAGATTTTCGATGTCGGCAAAACTCAGGTATTCCAGAACTGCAATGTTAAAATTATGACGAGAACAGCTCGGAGATCAACTCCCCGGGACATTGCCACAACTCCTAATTGTCAGGAGGCACCAAGAACAATGTTCTCTTCACAAGAATATCAGAACGATCCCAAGATACCCGCATGATCCTAAAAAAAATTAGTGAAATTTGAGGAGAGGAAAGACAAAACATCTACGTCAGTAGGCATCACTAGAGCGACGAAGGGAATGAGGAGTAAAAATAATCCTACTCTTCGATATATATAATACTAAGACTCAAAACATTTTGTTCTAGACTCAACAACACCAGCGATTCGATCAAGCAGGGGGCTCCTAAGTCAGGGATGGCTCTGATACCAACTTGTAACACCCACGATGCGGCTATATCTCCTACGTGTCGAGGCATGGTTTAGAGGCATAACCGCATGGTGGTTTTGTCGCAAGAAGGGTCATCTTCACACAATCCCATGTAATGAACAAGAATGGGATAAAAAGTTGGCTTACAATCGCCACTTCACACAAGTACATAAATAAATCATACATCATTCAGAGTACACACATAGTCTGACTATGGACGAAGCCAAAAGAAAAGAAGATAACCCAACTGCTAGGTCGCCGATCGTCCCAACTGGGCTCCACTACTGATCAACATGAAACGAAACATTGCAACGACCAAGATCTTCGTTGAGCTCCCATCTGAGCTCGGTTGCAACACCTGCACTGTTATCATCGGCACCTGCAACTGTTGTGATAGTATCTGGTGAGTCAGGAGGACTCAGCAATCTCAAAACCCGCGAGATCAAGACTATTTAAGTTGTGGGTAGGAAGTGGTAATGAGGTGGAGTTGCAGCAAGCACTAAGCAAATATGGTGGCTAACATACGCAAATAAGAGCGAGAAAAGAAGCAACGGAACAGTCGAGAAGCTAGAAGTGCTCAAGAAGTGATCCTGAAACTACTTACGCTCAACCATAACCCAAACTGTGTTCACTTCCTGGACTCCACCGAGAAGAGACCATCACGGCTACACACGTGGTTGATGCATTTTAATTAAGTCAAGTGTCTAGTTCTCTACAACCGGATATTAACAAATTTCCATCTGCCACCTAGCCGCGGGCACAACTTTCGAAAGTTTAAACCCTGCAGGGGTGTCCCAACTTAGCCCATTATTAGCTCTCACGACCAACGAAGGATATTCCTTCTCCCGGGAAGACCTGATCAGTCTCAGAATCCCGGTTACAAGACATTTCGATAATGGTAAAACAAGACCAGCAAAACCGCTCGAATGTGCCGACAAATCCCGATAGGAGTGCACATATCTCGTTCTCAGGGCACACCGGATTGTCCAAACTTACGGTAGGCCAGCCCAGAGTTTCCCCTGGTGGCCACCAGCGGCTGACAGGTTGGACCAACACTCACGACGAGCACTGGCCTGGGGGGAGGGGGTAAAAATAAGATGACCCTCGGGCTCCGGGAACCCAAGGGAAAAAGGCTTAGGTGAGGAAAATGTAAAACCAAAGTTGGGCCTTGCTGGAGGAGTTTTATTCAAAGCAAACTGTCAAGGGGTTCGCATACACCCAGCCGCATAAGGAACACAAAATCAAGGAACATAACACCGGTATGACGGAAACTACGGCGGCAAGAGTGGAACAAAACACCAGGCATAAGGCCGAGCCTTCCACCCTTTACCAAGTATATAGATGCATTAATTATATAAGAGATATCGTGATATACCAACATAATCTTGTCCAACATGGAGCAATCTTCAACTTCACCTACAACTAACAATGCTATAAGAGGGGCTGAGCAAAGCGGTAACATAGCCAAGCAATGGTTTGCTAGGAAGGGTAAAAAGGTTAGAGTCTGACATGGCAATTTGGGAGGCTTGATAAACAAGGGATAGGTAGCACATCATAGCGACAGAACGAAACAACTAGCAAGCAAAGATAGAAGTGATATCGAGGGTAATGGTCATCTTGGCTGAGGTCCCACAAGGAAGAAGAACGAGTCCAAGAAGAAGACAAACGAACATGGTCGAACGAATCCTCACAACTCCGGAACGAAACCGAAGCTAACAAGAGAAGCAAACGGGAAAGAAGCAAACAACATGGTAAACCAACAAGCATAAGCATGGCATGATGCACAAACAAGTATGATGCATGTCCGGTTTAAATATAAATGGCATAGCAAGGTGAAGAAAACAACACTACAATTTAAGTGGAGCTCAATATGCAACGAGTTGCATATTGACTGAACACCACATTCAATTATTTAGTTCTCTCTCGTTAAGCTACTCAACAATAATAAATGTTATTAAACATGGCAAGAGGTGAAGCATGAGGAAACCACCTATTTAGGCAAGTTTAAATGAGTCCGGAAACAACAAACAACAATTCCGAAAAATCCCCATATGTCATTTAGCAATTTAACGCAAACCCAAATTTAACCATTTAAATGTTGATAACCTGATGCGGATGACATAATCAAGGATTATGCAATTTTTATGAAAATGTTGACATGAGCATGTTATGAAGCATTTGTCACCATGGCGGAAACGAAAGGGGTGCCATGGCAATGACAACGGAAATGGTGGCACGGGAACATTCCAACGATCCGACAACTCGTCGGGATGTCGGTGCAAAATAAAGTGTGGATTTACGGAACATGAAAAAGATGGTGGGGTGATCCCGGATACCGGGTTCCCACGGGACGGCGGCATGGCAAATGAGGAACATGCACAGACCTCTCTCGGACACGGTGCAAACACGAGCATCTCATACAACACACATGCATTCGTTCTGTCATCTCGGGGTTATACCTTCGAAGCGTGCATTTCGGAACGGATCAAGTTCGTTGAGGGAAGTAGTGGTGCACGGGCCGTAGTGGAAGTAGTCGTTCTCGCGGCGGTAGTGGAAGTAGTGGTACATGTGCCGTAGTGGTACACGGGCCGTAGTGGAAGTAGTCGTTCTCGCGACAGTAGTGGAAGTAGTGGTACACGACGACCGTTTAGGTACTCGCGATCTTGGCGGCGGTAGTTGTTCACGGGTTGTAGACGTTCGGGTCATGGGTAGAGGTACTTGGCATCATAGTCGTACACGTTTCCATAGATGTCCGGGCGGCGGTAGAGGTACTTGACCATCAAGGTAGTCGAACTTGGCACATCCGAAGGGTACTTGGTGAATCCCCGTAGGCAAACAACTTCGCGTCCCCGGGTCGAGGGTAGTGGTTCCCTTGGCACTGTAGTCGTGCATGGTGATGAACGTCGGGGGTACTTGGCAGGTTCCACATGGAGATGCGTCGATGGCACTCGAAGGCAGCAGCGGGAAGCCAACAAACGACGAGGTGGCGGCTAGAACGAATGGGTCTAGGGTTGGGGACGATGTACAGCGGCTAGGCGACAAGGATGGGATCCGCCGACATGCGACTCTGGCAGATCGATGCAGAGGCGCGGGAAGCAGCTTCCGACACGGGGTGCTTGAGGCGGGGCCAGAACCTGCCGACGAGGTGGGTGAAGCAGGGCATGACGCAGGGAGGCGCTGGAGGGCGGAGGAGCTTGGGCACGGGACGGTGTCCTGGTGGCGTTGGCGCTCCTGCGGGCACGGAGGACGATGACTGCACGCGCGAAGCAGGGGAGCAGCAGAGGGACTTGGCGTGGGGATGACCGGATCTGAGGCAGGGGAAGCGCGGGGCTCATCTGCTAGGCTGCTCGACAGCGGAGGGAGCCCTGGTGGCCTGGCAGGCCGACGGGGCTACTCGTTCCCAAGCTGCTGTTCGAAGCACGGGAAGCAGACGGAGGAGGCGAGACGCTGGGCGGCTTCAGGCGATGCAGCGGGGCAACGGGGATGGACGGCACCAGCGCAGAAGAGGAAGGAGGGCGGCGTCACTGGTAGGGGAGGCGCGCCATGGGGATCAAGCGCGGGCGCTCCTCCTAGCGCTAGTCATGTGCGAGCGTGTGCGAGTGGCGGCGGAGGGGAAACGAGGGGAGATGAGGATCTGGCAGATGCTCGCTAGGGTTAGAAAGGGTTGGGCCTCAAGGGGTTTGCTGGCCCGGCCTGGCCTAGTGGCATGCTGCTGCAGGGCTTATGGAAGGTTGGGCCGGTCTAGGTGGAGGTCCAAGTAGACAGCTGCGCTGCTGCTAGAAGGTGCAGCTGGGCTGGGCTCTCTCATCTCTCTCTTTAATTTCTAAAACAGAAAAGCATTAGAGAGAAGGAAAATGAAGAGGGGAGTTAGGGAAAGAATATGCACATAGGGTTAATTTTCCCGGACTCCTAAAAATGAGCTTGATCCAGGTAAAATAGAAGTGGGCATTAATGGAAGTTTAAATTCAAACTCATTTGAATTTAATTCAAATGGTTTGAAAAAGGACAAGGTTTTGAGGTCAACTCGGAGCAGAAATGGCATGGGATTTATTTTGCACGTGCATTATGGTGATTTCCAAAGAATGGAATACTTTGTTACAGCTCCCTAATAATATTGGGAGGATATGTTATAAAGAGAAAACACCATGTGAATTCCCTCGATTTAAATGGATCGAAGATCCATACAATTTATTTATCTGAGTTTTTAAAAGGGTTGCATGATGATATGATGCAATGCAAGAGATGCAACAACAAAACAAATCACATGACGAATCTTAGATTATCTGGATGTTTTCTGGAGCGTCGGCCCCGTGGGTGAACTACTCCTTCCTCGTCATGGAGAGCGCTGGGATGATGAAGATGGCCACCGGTGATGGATCCCCCTCCGGTAGGGTGCCAGAACAGGGTCCCGATTGGTTTTTCGTGGCTACAGAGGCTTACGACACTATAACTCCCGATCTAGGTTCTGTTCCGAAAGTTTCGGGATATATAAGAGGTGTTGGCGTTGGGAACAAGTCAGGGGTGTCCATGAGGCGGCCGCAAGGTAGGGGAGCGCCCTAAGGGGGGGCCTCCTCCCTTGTGGTGGCCTCAGGACTCTTCTGGTCCATCTCCGATGCTCCGTGGGCTTCTTATGGTCAATAAACAATCACCGTAAATTTTCAGTTTGTTTGGACTCCGTTTGGTATTCCTTATCTTTAAAACTGAAAAACAAGGAAAAACAGAAACTGACACTGGGCTCTAGGTTAATAGTTTAGTCCCGAAAATCATATAAAATAGCATATAAATGCATATAAAACATCCAAGATGGATAATATAATAGCATGGAACAATCAAAAATTATATATACGTTGGAGACTTATCTAGCATCCCCAAGCTTAATTCCTGCTTGTCCTCGAGTAGGTAAATGATAAAAGCAGATTTTGTGATGTGCAATGCTACCTAACATATTTATCCTTGTAATTTTCTCTATTGTGGCATGACTGTTTAGATCCATAAGATTCAAAACAAAAGTTTAATATTGACATAAAAACAATAATACATCAAGCATACTAATAAAGCAATCATGTCTTCTCAAAATAACATGGCCAAAGCAAGCTATCCCTTCAAAATCATATAGTCTGGCTATGCTCCATCTTTATCACTTCAAATCATGCACAATCCCTATGACAAGCCAAACAATTGTTTCATACTTTTGATGTTCTCAAACGTTTTCAACTATCACGCAATACATGAGCGTGAGCCATGGACATAGCACTATAGGTGGAATAGAATATGGTGGTTGTGGAGAAGACAAAAGAAAGGAGATAGTCTCACATCAACTAGGCATATCAACGGGCTATGGAGATGGCCATCAATAGATATCAATGTGAGTGAGTAGGGATTTCCATGCAACGGATGCACTAGAGCTATAATTTTATGAAAGCTCAAAAAGAAACTAAGTGGGTGTGCATCCAACTCGCTTGCTCACGATGGCCTATGGTAATTTGAGGAAGCCCATCGTTGGAATATACAAGCCAAGTTCTATAATGAAAAATTCCCACTAGTATATGAAAGTGACAACATATGAGACTCTCTATCATGAAGATCATGGTGCTACTTTGAAGCACAAGTGTGGTAAAAGGATAGTAGCATTGCCCCTTCTCTCTTTTTCTCTCATTTTTGTTTTTTGTTTTTTTGGGTCTCTCCTTTTTTGCCTCTTTTTATATATATTTTTTCGTCCAGAGTCTCATCCTGACTTGTGGGGGAATCATAGTCTCCATCATGATTTCCTCATTGGGACAATGCTCTAATAATGAAGATCATCACACTTTTATTTACTTACAACTCAAGAATTACAAATCAATACTTAGAACAAAATATGACTCTATATGAATGCCTCCAGCAATGTACCAATATGAAAGAATTATGAACGGTGGCTTTGCCACAAATACGATGTCAACTACATGATCATGCAGAGAAACATGACAATGATTAAGCATGTCATAATAAACGGAACAGTGGAAAGTTGCATGGCAATATATCTCAGAATGGCTATGGAAATTCCATGATAGGTAGGTATGATGGCTATTTTGAGGAAGGTATATGGTGTTTGTATGGTTCCGGTGAAAGTTGGGCGGTACTAGAGAGGCTTGCAATGGTGGAAGGGTAAGAGTGCGTATAATCCATGAACTCAACATTAGTCATAAAGAACTCACATATTTATTGCAAATATCTATTAGTTATTGAAACAAAGTACTATGTGCATGCTCCTAGGGGGATAGAATGGTAGGAAAAGACCGTCACTCGTCCCCGACTGCCACTCATAAGGAAGACAATCAATAAATAAATCATGCTCCGACTTCATCACATAACGGTTCACCATACGTGCATGCTACGGGAATCACAAACTTCAACACAAGTATTTCTACAATCCACAATTACTCACTAGCATGACTCTAATATCACCATCGTCATATCTCAAAACAATCGTAAGGAATCAAACTTCTCATAGTATTCAATGCACTTTATATGAAAGTTTTTATTATATCCCTCTTGGATGCCTATCATATTAGGACTAAATTCATAACCTAAGAAAATTACCATGATGTTTAAGGACTCTCAAAATAATATCAGTGAAGCATGAGAGTTCATCAATTTCTTCAAAATAAAACCACCACCATGCGCTAAAAGTTATAAGTGAAGCACTAGAGCAAACGACAAACTACTCCAAAAGATATAAGTGAAGATCAATGAGTAGTCGAATAATTATGTAACTATGTGAAGACTCTCTAACATTTAAGAATTTCAGATCTTGGTATTTTATTCAAACATCAAGCTAATCCTAATAAAATAAAATGACGTTGCAAGGATAGCGCATATCATGTGAAGAAGGAAAAACTTAGGCTCAACCAAAACTGACCGGGGCATCCCCAAGCTTAGATGCTCTAGAATTCTTGAAATATTAATTAGTGTCACATCCCTAGTCTGGTATGACTTAGACTAGCTAGCTACTTGTGCATCATATTTAAATTTCATTTAAATTTGAAATGAGGATTGGTGGAACCCTCAGAATCATTTTTGAAAATGACCCAAATAAAAATTTCTCCAAAAGGGTCCAAGAAAATGCTCATGTTGCCCTCTGAAAATATTGGACAGAGATAAAATCAAAACAATATTTTTAGGAGCTCATGGACATTTATTTTTGCCATTTGGATTAATTCAATAAATATTTGCATTGGAGATATATTTCTATATATATGAAATATGGTCCAAAAATTGTGCCTTTTGTTGAGGAGCCCTGGAATAATACCCTTAGCCCCTATAAAAATTGGCATAAGCAAATAAAATGGTTTAGTATTTTATTAAACCAAACAAATGTCAAAAAAAATAGAAAAGGGAATTAAAAAAAAAGGAAAACCTCACCTGTGCTACCTGGGGCTCTCCCCTGCGCAGCCCAGCAGCAGCAGGCCGGCCCAGCCAGGAGGTGGCCCAGCCCACCAGGCTCCCCCTCCTCTGTCGTCTTCCTTCCCGACAGGGGAACGGAGTGTGGCCGGCGCGCGCGCGCGCCACCGCGCCACGCCTCCTCCCTCCCTGCCTGCCTGTCCTCCCCTCGCCGCTCTGGATGGACTGCACGTCGCCACGCAGCCGCCCCGGTCCTTTTCCCCTCCCTCTCGCTCATCCCCTCCTCTGGCTCCCCCTCACTCCCACCGAACGCGGCCGCCGCCGCCGATGAGAACCACCACGGCCACAGCCACCCCCTCGCCCCTCGGTTGTGCCCACGAGCTCCGCGACGTCGTCCTCGACCCCCTCACCGAACCACGCCCCGCCGGAAGCCCTGCAGCGTCGACTTCGAGCTCTTCTTCAACCTTCGGCCGCCGGTGACCTCGTCTTCGATTCGCGCCGTCTAGGTCGTCCCCAGGCCCACTGAGCTGCGCTTCGACCTCCTAGTGAGGTCCTCCGTCGTTTCCCCCTAACCCCACGGCCTAGCGCTCATTGTAGCACCACTTCCCATGATGCCCGAAGCACACCGCCGCACGAACTCGTCGCCGATGAGGCTCCGGTGGCCAATCGGCCCCATGCATATGCCCGTTGGCTTTGTGGGAGCCTACAGAACGCGTTGTTGCTACCCGTTGATCCTCCTGTGCACGGTGGCGCCGTTTTCATCGGCGCCCGAACTCCGGCGACCGCCAAAGTCGTCGCCGGCGACGTCTCCGGCCACCCCGAGCTCAACCATCACCACCAAGAGCTGCGGCTCGTTCCCAGGAGCTCGTAGATGCTCTCCGCCTCCCGTTTGGTGGCCGTAACGTGCAAATGCACTTCCTCCGCCGCGCTCGGCCTCGCCGGCGGCTAAACGCCGGCGAGTTGACCGGGTTTGACCCCCTAGGGTCGCTGACCAGTGGGCCCGACCCCCCCTAACCTTTTAATTAAATTAAATTAACCCCTGTTAACCCCCCCTGCCACTGACGTGTGGGTCCCACACGTCAGGTTTGACCCTGGACAGCCGCGTTGACCGCTGACGTCGTGATGACGTCATGCTGACGCAATTATATGATTTCTGGAATTAAATTTAATCAGGAAATTCCAGAAATTGCTTTAAACTTCAAAAATTCATAACAATTCAACCGTAGCTCAGATTAAAATAATTTATATATGAAAAATTATCAGAAAAATGTAATCTTCCCATCTGTACTAGTTTCATGCATGACAAACCAACTTATACATGCTGAATATGAGAAAACACATTATGGCATATTAAGAGACTTATTTTGGAGTTGCATTTGAACCTTTTGTTCAAATGGACTTCATTCAAATTGAACACTAGTTGCATTAGCTCTATCAGCATCACATCTACATGCCATGTTCATGCATCATATTGTTGCATATGATTGTGTATTGATTGCCGGCACCGTTCCTTCTCGATAGGTCCTGCTCCGGAGACGTTCCAGAGTACCTGTCTGTGAAGCAGTGCCTCCCTTGTTGTTTTACCAGGCAAGCAACCCCCCTTGTTCATTTCGATAAAACCCTACTCTCTCGCTCCTGCTCTTAGTTATTGCATTAGGACAACAACGGTTCATCTGCTACTTTGTGCTGCGGTAGTTGAACCCATTCCTCTGCATGACCTGTCATTGCCACAGTAAATAGTTGAAACCCACTAGCATGTGTAGGAGTTGATTGAAGCCACTGATGTGTTCCTACCATGCTATGCCTGCTATTGCTTAGAGTTGTGTCAGGTCTGATTCATTGGGAATGAATTGGAGGGTCACGATATGTTCTGATGCTGAGAGTGAAGTGTGTGAACACGATTTGGTAAAGGTAGCGGTGAGAGGCCATGTAGGAGTACATGGTGGGTTGTCTCACTGGAACCGTCCTTAAGCACTGAGTTCTATGTATGTTGTCCAATGACTCGATACTACCACACATTGGAATGCTTAAGTGCCCCTCTCGACTTATTAGCCAACTTGATCTCTGTCCAGGAGTCGCAACTAGTTTCTGGTGTTTGTAGGTAGTGCTATTTTTCTACCAAGTGGCACCCGGCAGGGTGGGCTTGGGACAGACTAGGCACACGTGGCACGGTGTACTGAGTGGTACCCGGTTGGTGGGCTCGGGAACCCTGCTCACATCGTTTGGGGCCGTGAGCGACACCCCGGCCGGATCTCCTTGCGGATGGAACCCGAATAGGCGATAAACCTGGACTAGAGTCTTGTGTGGTTAGTCAGGTCGTGGCCGACACCCTCGCCAGGCTTCCGCTTGAAGGTTGCCGAGATACATGACGTGTACATGGCGGTAAGTGGCGAGAGCGTGTGTGAAGAAGTACACCCCAGCAGGGTTAACATGATCTATTCGAATAGCCGGGTCCGCGGTTATGGACTTCTTGGATGCTTACATGGTACATAGACAACTTGAAGTGGATACTAAAAAATGCTCAAGACAAGTGTGAGTGCTATGGATGGCCTTCTCGTAGGGAGACGGGGATGAATCCATAGTAGTGTATTGTATGGTGATTACTGGACTCGTGTACGTTGTTTCACCTCCAGAGTTTCTGGTAGTCGTAGAACAGGATAGCCACAGAGTCAAAGCTGGCTTGCTGCAACCAAACCCCACATTACCCTCTTGGTACAAATGCATGTATGATAGGATCTGATGTAAGTCTTGCTGAGTACCTTTGTACTCATGTTGCTTTATTTATGTTTTTGCAGCGGAGACTTCGGTCTTACTAGTGTTCTCGTGGACTTCGACTAGTAGCTAGTACCTCAGCTACGATCTTGATCGGATGTTGTAGATAGTCAGGCTCTTCAGCCTTTTTCATTTGTAGATGTCTGTACCCAGACATGTAATGCTTCCGCTTGTTGCTTGTATGCTCTGTATGATGGGTTTTGTGACCCCTGTTTGCAATATATGCTATGATGGCTCTTCTGAGCCTTTATCTATATGATTGTTGAGTTATGCTGTGATGCCATGTTGTACAGCACATACTTGCATGTTATGCGTACGTGTAATGTGTATTGCTATGTGTGGGATCTGACTATCTAGTTGTTATCCTTAGTAGCCTCTCTTACCGGGAAATGTCTCCTAGTGCTTCCACTGAGCCCTGGTAGCTTGCTACTGCTCCGGAACACTTAGGCTGGCCGGCATGTGTCCTTCTTCGATCCTGTGTCTGTCCCTTCGGGGAAATGTCACGCGATGAATACCAGAGTCCTGCTAGCCCGCTACAGCCCGGTTCACCGGAGTCCTGTTAGCCCAGTGCTACAGCCTGGATTCACTCGCTGATGACCGACACGTTCGATGCTGGGTCATGGATGCCTGTCCCTGTAAGTTAGTGCCACTTTGGGTTTACGACTAGCCATGTCAGCCCGGGCTCTTTATCATATGGATGTTAGCAACACCATCATATACGTGTACCGAAATGCGCAAACTGTCCCGGGAAAGGGTAAGACGACACCCGTGGGGATACCGTGCGTGAGGCCGCAAAGTGATATGAGGTGTTACATGCTAGATCGATGTGGCATTGAGTCAGGGTCCTGATAGCTTTGGTATCAGAGCCTGACTGCCTGTAGGTTTACCAAGCCAAACTGGTCGAAGTTGAGTCTAGAATATCTTTAGTTATGTAAGGGAATTGATTGTGGGAAGGAACGTAAGGCTCTCTTTACTCCTTTACCTCATGGCCTTCTGATCTGAGTCATCCTATCTTTCCTACGGGGTTAAGGAACTAGGCTTTCTCTTCCGTCTATCAGGATCACGTGATACTACTCCGTAGTCCCATAGGATTGGTTGATCAGAGTCATACCCCAGTTTTTGAGTATTTCCGGTGTAGTCTGTTTAGTACTATCTCAGAACCTTGAGTGATGATGACGAGTATGTTACCACCCCATTTTTAGCAGGATGTCTCATTCTGAGCATTTTACTGCCGTTATGCTGCCGGAATTTTCCTAGGAATTCGAGAGATACTAATTCCTTGTCCTACATTCTATAGCCTATAGTTAATGTTGACTCCGTCCCTGGTTTCGTTTCTCAGAATGTCATCAGCTAAGCAAAGTTCCGTTGCTCGTAGCCAGAACCACGGAGATGGTAGGAATGAGGATCCTCCCGACCAGCCTTCGTTGACCGAGTTCATGCTAGAGATGGAGAGGAACAAGCGTGAGTCTAACCGTTTGTTGGCACGTATCGAGGAGAACACCGCACATCAGTTCAAAGGGTCTGCTACCGTTCATGACTTCATTCGTTTGCACCCACCTACTTTTCATCATTCCATCGAGCCACTCGATGCAGATGACTGGCTCCGTAGCATCACTCATAAGCTGCTTTCCGCGAGCATAGCTGAAGATGACAAGGTCACCTATGCCACATACCACCTGGAAGGTCCTGCTAGTCTTTGGTGGCAGAACTATGAGGCTATGCTTCCAGCTGGCCAGATTCCTACCTGGAAGGATTTCACTGAGGCTTTTCGCGAGCGTCACATTCCCCAGGCCCTCCTTGATCGCAAGAGAGAAGAGTTCTGCAGTTTCACCCAGAGTAAGATGGCTGTTGATGCTTATAGCAGAGAGTTCGAGAACCTCGCCCGTTATGCCACAGAAGAAGTGTCCACGGACGCCAAGAAGCAGGCTAGGTTCCGGAAGGGTCTCAACCCCAAGTTGCGTCGTGATCTCCACCTGCATCATTGTGATACATTCCAAGCCCTTGTGAACAAGGCCATCAATGCAGAGACAGCTCAGCTCACTTACGAGGAGTCTCGTAAGCACACCCGTGATTTGGGATCTTCCTCTGGCTCTAGTTCCCAGAAACGCCGGATTTGGGTTCCAAACTCCGCTCTTCCTTCCGGATATGCACCGAGGTCATCTCATGTGGTGCCTCCCCCAGTTCAGTCATATGTTCCACCCAGGCCTACTGGTAGACCGCTTGTCAGTGCGGGTCCCCGTCCAACCTCAGGGACTTGCTTCACATGCGGAAAGCCAGGACACTATGCACGTGATTGCTCTCAAACTAGTTATGCTCCACCTCAGCCCGAGAAGACTGTTGGTTGTGTTAAGCCATCACGCAAGATGATCAGTGTCAAGTCAGCCCCCACTGAACGTGGACGTGTGCATCACGTCTCAGCTAAAGACGCTCATGATGATCCAGATGTCGTTCTTGGTACCCTCCTTGTCAATTGTCACCCAGCATCAGTTCTATTCGATACTGGAGCATCTCACTCCTTCATTTCTGAAGGCTATGCTCGTTTGCACGACATGTCATTTTGTGATATGCCAACTCCGCTAGTCATCCAAACTCCTGGATTCAAATGGCAAACCTCTAGTGTAAGCCATGGTAACGAAATCCTTGTTGACAGACTTGTATTCCTTGCCTCACTTGTAGCCCTCAAGTCCTCAGATATTAACATCATCTTGGGCATGGATTGGATGACAGCTCATCATGCCAAGATTGATTGTTGCACAAGATCTGTTCAACTTACACACCCATCTGGCAAGATAGTCACCGTCTCCACTAGAGTTGCAAAGCGTCAGCTCTATTCTCTCAATGCCAGCCCTCTTCCAGACCTTGAAGATATTCCGGTAGTCCGTGACTTTCCGGATGTTTTTCCAGAGGAACTGCCAGGTGTTCCACCTGACAGAGATGTAGAGTTCGTCATAGATCTTATCCCAGGAACAGCTCCAATCTCCCGGAGACCTTACAAGATGGCACCCTTAGAACTAGCCGAGCTTAAGAAACAACTTGATGAGTCCTTGCAAAAGGGTTTCATCCGTCCCAGCTCTTCTCCTTGGGCTTGCCCCGTCCTCTTCATCAAGAAGAAGGATGGTACGGACCGGATGGTTGTAGATTATCGTCCCGTTAATTTGGTCACGATAAAGAACAAGTATCCGCTTCCCAGGATCAACGACCTGTATGATCAGCTCGCTGGATCCTCAGTCTTCTCCAAGATGGATTTAAGATTAGGCTACCATCAAATTAAGATCAGAAATGGGGACATTCCCAAGACATCTTTTGTCACTCGTTATGGCCAGTACGAGTACACGGTCATGTCTTTTGGTCTAACCAACGCTCCAGCTACATTCTCCCGCTTGATGAACTCGATCTTCATGGAGTACTTAGATAAGTTCGTCGTGGTTTAACTCGATGATATTCTTATTTACTCGAAGAACGAGGAAGAGCATGCCGAACATCTTAGACTTGTTTTAGAAAAACTCAGAGAACACCGCCTTTATGCCAAGTTCTCCAAGTGTGAATTTTGGTTGCCAGAAGTGACCTACCTAGGCCACGTAATCTCTGGTAAGGGCATTGCTGTCAATCCCGAGAGAGTTCAAGCCGTTCTCGATTGGACTCCACCTGAGACCGTGAAACAAGTTAGGAGTTTCCTTGGTCTAGCCAGCTATTGTCGCCGCTTTGTTGAAAACTTCTCCAAAGTAGCCAAACCCCTCACGGAACTTCTCAAGAAAGATAAAAAGTTTGAGTGGTCCCCACAGTGTGAGTACAGTTTTCAGGAACTGAAAAGACGCCTGACTTCTGCTCCCATACTTGTGCCACCGGATTTCACTAAAGACTTTATTATCTACTGCGACGCCTCATGACAGGGACTAGGTTGCATTCTTATGCAGGATCGTCATGTGATTGCCTATGCATCTCGACAGTTGCATCCACATGAGGAGAATTATCCTACACATGATCTAGAGCTTGCAGCCGTAGTCTATGCACTCAAGACCTGGCGACATTACCTCCTTGGTAAACGTTGCGAGATCTACACTGATCACCAGAGTCTCAAGTATATCTTCACCCAACCAGATTTGAACCTTAGGCAAAGACGTTGGCTGGAGTTGATCACAGATTATGATCTAGGAATTACCTACACCCCAGGCAAAGCCAATGTCATGGCTGATGCTCTAAGTCGTAAATCCTATTGCAATAATCTCATGTTGCAGCAAGGCCAACCACTTCTCCATGAGGAATTCTGTAAGCTTAACCTTCACATTGCTCCCCGCGGATTCCTTTCTACCTTGGTGGCGAAACCTACCCTTGAGGATCAGATCATCTCTGACCAGAAGTTTGATAGGGGGGTTATCCGCATCAAGAGAAACATTAAGAAGGGAGTTGGTGGATGTTTCTCTATGGATGATCGTGGTGTTGTTTTCTTTGAGAATCGCTTGGTGGTTCCCAAGAATCAGCATCTGCGACAATTGATTCTTAAGGAGGCGCATGAATCCCCTCTCACGATTCATCCCGGTAGCACTAAGATGTATCAGGACCTACGCCAGAGGTTCTGGTGGACTAGGATGAAGAGAGAAATCGCTGAGTTCATTGCTAAATGTGACGTTTGTCGTCGCGTTAAGGCAGAGCATCAAAGACCTGCTGGCACCCTTCAGCCTTTAGCTATTCCTGAATGGAAATGGGATAAAGTTGGTATGGACTTCATCACCGGCTTTCCCAGGACCAAGAGAGGGAATAACGCTATCTTCGTAGTCGTTGATCGTCTCTCCAAAGTGGCTCACTTCCTTCCTGTTCGAGAGAGTATCACTGCTAGTTAGCTTGCTGACTTATATATTTCTCGAATAGTGTCACTTCATGGTGTTCCACTAGAGATCAATTCAGACCGTGGCAGTCTTTTCACTTCTCATTTCTGGGAGAGTTTCCAAACTGCCATGGGAACCCATCTTTCCTTCAGTACCGCTTTCCACCCTCAGTCGAGTGGTCAGGTGGAACGGGTCAATCAAATTCTCGAAGACATGCTCAGAGCTTGCGTTATCTCATTCGGTATGGATTGGGAGAAGTGTCTTCCTTTCGCCGAGTTTGCTTATAACAATAGCTACCAATCCAGCCTCAAGAAAGCTCCTTTTGAGGTTCTCTATGGACGAAGATGTCGAACACCTTTGAACTGGTCAGAAACCGGTGAAAGACAATTCTTTGGACCGGACATGATCCAGGAGGCAGAAGAGCAAGTTCGCATCATTCGTGAGAATTTGAAAACATCCCAATCTCGTCAAAAGAGTCAGTATGATCGTCATCATAAGGATATGACTTATGAAATTGGCGACCAAGCTTACCTTCGGGTTACTCCTTTGAAGGGTACCCATCGTTTCGGTATCAAGGGCAAGTTGGCTCCTCGTTACATTGGTCCTTTTCGTATTCTCGCTAAACGAGGAGAGGTTGCCTACCAATTGGAACTACTCCACATCTTTCTCGAGTTCATGATGTCTTCCACGTATCTCAACTCAGGCGTTGCTTCTCGGATCCCATCCGCGGAGTGGACCACGAAACGCTTGATCTCCAAGATAACCTCACATACCGAGAGTACCCGGTTCGCATTCTTGATCAAGCAGAGCGTGTTACTCGACGTCAGAACATCAAGTTTCTCAAAGTTCAGTGGTCTCATCATTCCGAGAGAGAAGCTACTTGGGAGCGAGAAGATCGTCTTCGACTGGAGTACCCCACTTTCTTTCCGTCGACCCCTGAATCTCGAGACGAGATTTTTTCATGTGGTGGCGAGTTGTCACATCCCTAGTCTGGTATGACTTAGACTAGCTAGCTACTTGTGCATCATATTTAAATTTCATTTAAATTTGAAATGAGGATTGGTGGAACCCTCAGAGTCATTTTTGAAAATGACCCAAATAAAAATTTCTCCAAAAGGGTCCAAGAAAATGCTCATGTTGCCCTCTGAAAATATTGGACAGAGATAAAATCAAAACAATATTTTTAGGAGCTCATGGACATTTATTTTTGCCATTTGGATTAATTCAATAAATATTTGCATTGGAGATATATTTCTATATATATGAAATATGGTCCAAAAATTGTGCCTTTTGTTGAGGAGCCCTGGAATAATACCCTTAGCCCCTATAAAAATTGGCATAAGCAAATAAAATGGTTTAGTATTTTATTAAACCAAACAAATGTCAAAAAAAAATAGAAAAGGGAATTAAAAAAAAACAGGAAAACCTCACCTGTGCTACCTGGGGCTCTCCCCTGCGCAGCCCAGCAGCAGCAGGCCGGCCCAGCCAGGAGGTGGCCCAGCCCACCAGGCTCCCCCTCCTCTGTCGTCTTCCTTCCCGACAGGGGAACGGAGTGTGGCCGGCGCGCGCGCGCGCCACCGCGCCACGCCTCCTCCCTCCCTGCCTGCCTGTCCTCCCCTCGCCGCTCTGGATGGACCGCACGTCGCCACGCAGCCGCCCCGGTCCTTTTCCCCTCCCTCTCGCTCATCCCCTCCTCTGGCTCCCCCTCACTCCCACCGAACGCGGCCGCCGCCGCCGACGAGAACCACCACGGCCACAGCCACCCCCTCGCCCCTCGGTTGTGCCCACGAGCTCCGCGACGTCGTCCTCGACCCCCTCACCGAACCACGCCCCGCCGGAAGCCCTGCAGCGTCGACTTCGAGCTCTTCTTCAACCTTCGGCCGCCGGTGACCTCGTCTTCGATTCGCGCCGTCTAGGTCGTCCCCAGGCCCACTGAGCTGCGCTTCGACCTCCCAGTGAGGTCCTCCGTCGTTTCCCCCTAACCCCACGGCCTAGCGCTCGTTGTAGCACCACTTCCCATGATGCCCGAAGCACACCGCCGCACGAACTCGTCGCCGATGAGGCTCCGGTGGCCAATCGGCCCCGTGCATATGCCCGTTGGCTTTGTGGGAGCCTGCAGAACGCGTTGTTGCTACCCGTTGATCCTCCCGTGCACGGTGGCGCCGTTTTCATCGGCGCCCGAACTCCGGCGACCGCCAAAGTCATCGCCGGCGACGTCTCCGGCCACCCCGAGCTCAACCATCACCACCAAGAGCTGCGGCTCGTTCCCAGGAGCTCGTAGATGCTCTCCGCCTCCCGTTTGGTGGCCGTAACGTGCAAATGCACTTCCTCCGCCGCGCTCGGCCTCGCCGGCGGCTAAACGCCGGCGAGTTGACCGGGTTTGACCCCCCAGGGTCGCTGACCAGTGGGCCCGACCCCCCCTAACCTTTTAATTAAATTAAATTAACCCCTGTTAACCCCCCTGCCACTGACGTGTGGGTCCCACACGTCAGGTTTGACCCTGGACAGCCGCGTTGACCGCTGACGTCGTGATGACGTCATGCTGACGCAATTATATGATTTCTGGAATTAAATTTAATCAGGAAATTCCAGAAATTGCTTTAAACTTCAAAAATTCATAACAATTCAACCGTAGCTCAGATTAAAATAATTTATATATGAAAAATTATCAGAAAAATGTAATCTTCCCATCTGTACTAGTTTCATGCATGACAAACCAACTTATACATGCTGAATATGAGAAAACACATTATGGCATATTAAGAGACTTATTTTGGAGTTGCATTTGAACCTTTTGTTCAAATGGACTTCATTCAAATTGAACACTAGTTGCATTAGCTCTATCAGCATCACATCTACATGCCATGTTCATGCATCATATTGTTGCATATGATTGTGTATTGATTGCCGGCACCGTTCCTTCTCGATAGGTCCTGCTCCGGAGACGTTCCAGAGTACCTGTCTGTGAAGCAGTGCCTCCCTTGTTGTTTTACCAGGCAAGCAACCCCCCTTGTTCATTTCGATAAAACCCTACTCTCTCGCTCCTGCTCTCAGTTATTGCATTAGGACAACAATGGTTCATCTGCTACTTTGTGCTGCGGTAGTTGAACCCATTCCTCTGCATGACCTGTCATTGCCACAGTAAATAGTTGAAACCCACTAGCATGTGTAGGAGTTGATTGAAGCCACTGATGTGTTCCTACCATGCTATGCCTGCTATTGCTTAGAGTTGTGTCAGGTCTGATTCATTGGGAATGAATTGGAGGGTCACGATATGTTCTGATGCTGAGAGTGAAGTGTGTGAACACGATTTGGTAAAGGTAGCGGTGAGAGGCCATGTAGGAGTACATGGTGGGTTGTCTCACTGGAACCGTCCTTAAGCACTGAGTTCTATGTATGTTGTCCAATGACTCGATACTACCACACATTGGAATGCTTAAGTGCCCCTCTCGACTTATTAGCCAACTTGATCTCTGTCCAGGAGTCGCAACTAGTTTCTGGTGTTTGTAGGTAGTGCTATTTTTCTACCAAGTGGCACCCGGCAGGGTGGGCTTGGGACAGACTAGGCACACGTGGCACGGTGTACCGAGTGGTACCCGGTTGGTGGGCTCGGGAACCCTGCTCACATCGTTTGGGGCCGTGAGCGACACCCCGGCCGGATCTCCTTGCGGATGGAACCCGAATAGGCGATAAACCTGGACTAGAGTCTTGTGTGGTTAGTCAGGTCGTGGCCGACACCCTCGCCAGGCTTCCGCTTGAAGGTTGCCGAGATACATGACGTGTACATGGCGGTAAGTGGCGAGAGCGTGTGGTGAAGAAGTACACCCCTGCAGGGTTAACATGATCTATTCGAATAGCCGGGTCCGCGGTTATGGACTTCTTGGATGCTTACATGGTACATAGACAACTTGAAGTGGATACTAAAAAATGCTCAAGACAAGTGTGAGTGCTATGGATGGCCTTCTTGTAGGGAGACGTGGATGAATCCATAGTAGTGTATTGTATGGTGATTAGTGGACTCGTGTACGTTGTTTCACCTCCAGAGTTTCTGGTAGTCGTAGAACAGGATAGCCACAGAGTCAAAGCTGGCTTGCTGCAACCAAACCCCACATTACCCTCTTGGTACAAATGCATGTATGATAGGATCTGATGTAAGTCTTGCTGAGTAACTTTGTACTCATGTTGCTTTATTTATGTTTTTGCAGCGGAGACTTCGGTCTTACTAGTGTTCTCGTGGACTTCGACTAGTAGCTAGTACCTCAACTACGATCTTGATCGGATGTTGTAGATAGTCAGGCTCTTCAGCCTTTTTCATTTGTAGATGTCTGTACCCAGACATGTAATGCTTCCGCTTGTGGCTTGTATGCTCTATATGATGGGTTTTGTGACCCCTGTTTGCAATATATGCTATGATGGCTCTTCTGAGCCTTTATCTATATGATTGTTGAGTTATGCTGTGATGCCATGTTGTACAGCACATACTTGCATGTTATGCGTACGTGTAATGTGTATTGCTATGTGTGGGATCTGACTATCTAGTTGTTATCCTTAGTAGCCTCTCTTACCGGGAAATGTCTCCTAGTGCTTCCACTGAGCCCTGGTAGCTTGCTACTGCTCCGGAACACTTAGGCTGGCCGGCATGTGTCCTTCTTCGATCCTGTGTCTGTCCCTTCGGGGAAATATCACGCGATGAATACCAGAGTCCTGCTAGCCCGCTACAGCCCGGTTCACCGGAGTCCTGTTAGCCCAGTGCTACAGCCTGGATTCACTCGCTGATGACCGACACGTTCGATGCTGGGTCATGGATGCCTGTCCCTGTAAGTTAGTGCCACTTTGGGTTTACGACTAGCCATGTCAGCCCGGGCTCTTTATCATATGGATTTAGCGACACCATCATATACGTGTACCGAAATGCGCAAACGGTCCCGGGAAAGGGTAAGACGACACCCCTGGGGATACCGTGCGTGAGGCCGCAAAGTGATATGAGGTGTTACATGCTAGATCGATGTGGCATTGAGTCGGGGTCCTGACAATTAGGGATGACTTGGGAATCCCCAAGCTTGAGCTTTTGTGTCTCCTTAATTCCTTTTATATCACGATTTCCTAAATCTTAAAAAATTCATCTACACAAACACAACAAGAACTCATGAAATAAGTTAGTATAAGTCAACGCAATAACCTTATCATTATCTACTGTAGAAAATAAATAAAATTATAATTTGACATTGCCTACTAAATGCCTCTGCATATTTAACACTCCTATCCTCAAATAGAATCATTAAACAAGCAAACATATTCAAACAATGCAAACATAACAGCAATCTGTCTAAACAGGACAATCTGTAAAGAATGCAAGATGAATCATACTTGCCTAACTAGAAAAATTCTGAAAAATTACCACACTGTAGAAACTTTTTTGTTGCTCATTGTGTCAAAATTTCAAGATTTTATCATGTTCTGACTATTCACTAATATTCAAAACATAACTGCAAACTTTCAGTTTTCAAACAACAACATATAGACTTGTAAAATAAGCATGGTAAAGGCTATACTTGACCTTTTTATTGAACTAAAAGGTATAAAACATGTCTCTGAATAACATAAAGCAAATATAAACAAAATAAAATGATGCTCCAATCAAAACACGTATCATGTGGTGAATAAAAATATAGCCTCAAGTAAATTTACCGATAGACAAAGACGAAAGACGAGATGCCATCAGGGGCATCCCCAAGCTTAGTTACTTGGTTGTCTTTGAATATTACCTTGGGGTGCCTTGGGAATCCCCAAGATTAGGCTCTTGCCACTCCTTGTTCTTTAGTCCATCGAATCTTTAACCAAAACATGAAAACTTCACAACACAAAACTCAACAGAAAACTCGTAAGCTCCGTTAGTATAAGAAAAAGATCACCACTTAGGTACTGTTGTGAACTCATTATAAATTCATGTTGGTGTTATATCTACTGTGTTCCAACTTCTCCATGGTTCATACCCTTCGATACTACTCACAGATTCATCAAACTAAGCAAACACCACATGGAAAACAGAATCTATCAAAAGGAGTATAGACTGTAGTAATCTGGAAACTTTCCATACTTCTATAACTCGAAAAATACTTAAAAATTAGAAAAATCTAGGAAATCTGTGTGTAAATCTTGTGTAAAAAATACAGATCAAAAGTACATTCCAGTGAATTTTCAAATTTCCTGGACTGAGCATAAAAGTTTCTGTTTGTGCACAGAATCAAGTCAACTATCATCCACACTATCCCAAAGGCTTTGCTTGGCACTTTATTGAAACAAAAGCTATAAAACATGATTACTACAGTAGCTTAATCATGTGAACACACAAAAACAGTAGGGGTTAATATTGGATTGTCTCCCAACAAGCGCTTTTCTTTAATGCCTTTTTAGCTAAGAATGATGATTTCAATGATGCTCACATGAAAGATAAGAATTGAAACATAATGGGAGCATCATGAAGCATATGACTAGCACATTTAAGTCTAACCCACTTCCTAAGCCTAGGGATTTTGTGAGCAAACAACTGATGGGAACAAGAATCAATTAGCATAGAAAGGAAAAACAAGCATAACTTCAAGATTTTCAACACATAGAGAGGAAACTTGATATTATTGCAATTTCTACAAGCATATACTCCTCCCTCATAATAATTTTCAGTAGCATGATGAATGATTTCAACAATATAACTGAGGGAGTCCCGGATTAGGGTGTCCTCAGACAGCCGGAGGGTTTAGTCCGTAGGACAACAACAATCATAATCATAGGCTAGCTTCTAGGGTTTCGCCTCTACGATATCGTGGTAGATTAACTCTTGTAATACTCATATCATCAAGATCAATGCAGTAGGAAGTAGGGTATTACCTCCATCGAGAGGGCCCGAACCTGGGTAAACATTGTGTCCCCCGCCTCCTGTTACCATTAGCCTTAGACGCACAGTTCGGGATCCCCTACCCGAGATCCGCCGGTTTTGACACCGACATTGGTGCTTTCATTCAGAGTTCCAATGTGTCATCACGGTAAGGCTTGATGGCTCCTTCAATCATCTATAACAATGCGATCTAGGGCGAGGTTTTCCTCCTCGGACAGATCTTCGTATTCGGCGGCTTCGCACTGCGGGCCAACTCGCTTGGCCATCCGGAGCAGATCGATAGCTACGCCCCTGGTCATCAGGTCAGGTTTGGAAGGTTGAACTACACCGCTGACATCCGCGAAGACTTGATCTTCGATGGATTCGAGCCCATGACAGGTGTGTCAAATAGTCACGATGAGCATGACTTAGATCAGCCATCGGACGGTGTTCAGGAGATCACACCTGTAGCTACCCCGGCTCTTAACCCGGAGCAGATCGTGCCATCCAAGGATGGGTGGATGGACCCTGCCACGGAGGCCGCGCACTCAGCGGCCATAGAGCCGAACACAGACTTCCCCTCCGATGAGGTCTGCGTCGTCAGACCCCCGGACTCGTCTCCGGCCGCAGGCTCCGAACCGCGTACATCCGTGCCCATCGAACCTGATTGGGAACCAATCATGGAGTTTACCTCGCAGATATCTTTCAGCACTCGCCCTTAGGCGACGTGCTAAATTCATTAAAATCCCTCTCCCTATCCGGAGACTCTTGGCCGAACTATGTCCGGCTTGAGTGGGAAGCGGACGACAAAGAAATTCGTTACCCACCCACCACCCACTTGATAGCCACTATCAATGACTTAGCTGACATGCTTGATTTCGACTCCGAAGACATCGACGGTACGGACGACGATGCCAGAGAAGAGTAGGAACCACCGTCCACAGGGTGCTAGATAGCCACCTCATCATATGATATATATATATGATGGACACACCCAAAGAAATCAATGGCGACGAGGCAATGGAGGATAACCCCCTTGAGAAACAATCTAAGCGCCGACGTCAGCGGCGCCGCTCTAAGCACCGCCATAGCAAAAATAGTGATACCAGCACATGAGACAATAGCACTCCGGAGAATGTCGAAGGCAAAAACAATCCCGCCCAGCCAAGCTTCGAGCAAGCCGGACAGGAGGATGGGCAAGTTAGCCCTGATAAACAGGTAATGGATGGAGACTCGGAGGATAATAATTACATGCCCCTCTCCGAAGACGAAGTGAGCCTCGGCGACGAAGGATTCATCGTGCCTAAGGATCCCGTCGAGCAAGAGCGCTTCAAGCGTCGGCTTATAGCCACTGCAAAAAGCCTGAAGAAAAAGCAGCAGCTTCAAGCTGATCAAGATCTGCTAACTGATAGATGGACTGAGGTCCTGGCAGCCGAGGAATACGGACTCGAGCGCCCAACCAAAAGTTACCCAAAGAGCAGGTTGCTACCTCAACTCGAGGAGGAGGCATTAAAGCCTACACTACCAGCACAGGATGCTGCTGACCGGCCACCTCGTGGCCGAGACAAAGCGGAGTATCAGCCTGAAGTCCAACCTGCACCCTGTCGCCAAACAAGCAAAAACATGAAGGCCCGGGGCTACACGCATGACCTATGAGACAAATTGGAAAACAAAGCAGGACGGTCAAGATCGATCTACGGATCACGGGGGCGCAATCCAACGCATGACAATGACAGTCACGCCGGACATACTAAAAACAAATCCGGCCGGCCGAATACAATAGACCAGACTCATTTGAATTGTGTCTTGATGTAGCCCGGCATAGAGGCGTCACACACCCCCTATGCTTCACTGACGAAGTAATGGATCATCAGTTCCCAGAAGGGTTTAAACCCGTGAACATCGAATCATATGATGGGACAACAGACCCCACGCTATGGATTGAAGATTTCCTTCTCCATATTCACATGGCCCGCGGCGATGATCTACATGCCATCAAGTACCTCCCACTAAAACTCAAGGGACCGACTCGGCATTGGATGAATAGTTTGCCGGCAAACTGCATTGGAAGTTGGGAGAACCTGCAAGACGCATTCCTGGATAACTTCTAGGGCACATATGTGCGACCACCGGATGCTGATGATTTAAGTCACATTACCCAACAGTCCGGAGAGTCAGCCAGGAAATTCTGGACTCGTTTCCTAACTAAAAAGAACCAAATTATCGATTGTCCGGATGCCGAAGCCCTAGCGGCCTTTAAGAATAACATCCGCGACGAGTGGCTTGCCTGACACCTAGGCCAAGAGAAGCCGAAGTCCATGGCAGCCCTCACGACACTCATGACCCGCTTTTGTGCAGGCGAGGACAGTTGGCTGGCTCGTAGCAACAGCACATCAAGAAATCCTAGCACTTCAGATGCCAGAGATTGAAACGGCAAGCCCCAACGCAACAGACACAAGCGTCACAACAATGATGATAACACCGAAGACACGGCAGTCAATATCGGATTCAGTGGCTCTAAGTCTGGTCAGTGGAAAAAGCCATTCAAAAGAAACAATCCGGGCCCGTCCAGTCTGGACCGCATACTCGATCGCTCGTGTCAAATTCATGGCACCCCCGATAAACCAGCGAAACACACCAACAGAGAATGTTGGGTGTTTGAATAGGCCAGCAAGTTGAATGCCGAAAACAAGGAAAAGGGGTCGCATAGTGATGACGACGAGGAGCCCCGGCTGCCGAACACAGGAGGACAGAAGAAATTTCCTCCCCAAGTGAAAACGGTAAATATGATATATGCCACCCATATTCCCAAACGGGAGTGGAAGCGCGCACTAAGGGACGTCTACGTGATGGAGCCAGTCGCCCCAAAGTTCAACCCATGGTCTTCTTGTATGATCACTTTCGATCGCCGGGACCATCCTACCAGTATCCGTCATGGCGGTTCGGCCGCATTGGTCCTCGACCCCATCATTGACGGATTCCACCTCACACGAGTCCTTATGGACGGTGGTAGCAGCCTGAACCTGCTCTATCAGGATAAGGTGTGCAAAATGAGCATCGATCCCTCAAGGATCAAACCCACCAAAACCACCTTTAAAGGTGTCATACCAAGTGTAGAGGCCTGTTGTACGGGCTCAATCACACTGGAAGTTGTGTTCGGATCTCCGGACAACTTCCGAAGCGAGGAGTTAATCTTCGATATCGTCCCCTTCCGCAGTGGTTGTCATGCACTGCTCGGACAAACCGCATTTTCTAGATTCAATGTGGTACCGCATTATGCATACCTCAAGCTCAAGATGCCAGGACCTCGCCGGGTTATAACAGTCAATGGAAACACAGAGCTCTCCCTCCGCACAGAGGAGCACACTGCAGCCCTCGCAGCAGAAGTATAGAGCAACCTCCTTAGGCAGACCTCAAGTTCAGCCATAAAGCCTCCGGACACCGTCAAGCGGGTCCGAAATACTCTGCAACAGGATCGTCCGGCACGTCTAGAGCTCGCCTAGCAATTCGGCCTCCGTCCCAGTCCCAGTCAAGCAGTGAAATTCGTCCCGTGCGTACATAATTACGCACTTAAAATACCATGGGCATAGGCGGAGGCACAACTATAATGTGGTCCACAATGCGGCTCAACTACCCCATGACCCGTATACCTTCACCCTTTTCTTTCTTTTGGGACCCTATTTTCTGGAAGCTCTTTCCGATAGCCTGATTATGAGACCCATCACGGGATGGAAACACCAAGGAGGCATGGAGCTTTGACGTACAAGGGAATCCCCAGGTGACTCTGGTAACGATCGCTATTCCTGTTTTACATACCCACACGCAGCTGGCCCATGGTTAGGACATGTCAAATAGTCCTCTTTTGCTTATCACACTACTTGTATACATGCTCCTTGACATAATATTTAAATAACACTGGGAAATAATGTATAGCGTCAACTTATTATTACATTTATTTATCTTTTTCCTTGACTGTTTATTTATTACAAATTGCACCTATACATTTTGGTACGTTCATCTCGCCAGGGGCTTTAGTGTACCCCATAACACGGCAAGAAAAGCTCGAACACTTTCGACAGTGCGGCACCCCGAACTTATAGCATTATATGCATCAGTTCCGAATCATGTCTTGGGTCAATAGTTGGGTTTGCCCGGCTCCCATGTTTTGCTGCCTTATGTTCCGCTACATCGGCTAAGGTGGCACAGGGAGAACTACTGCGATTGTGTCCCGGTTCTTCCGGACGAGCACCTCAGTAGAGAAAGCCGAAAACTGATTGTTATGACGCGGCGAGAGCTGGTCACTATTCGAGAGGTCTCAAATCCTTAAAGATTTTTTCTGCTTTGGGCGAGGAATCGGCCTTGTCTGATTTAGGCGTGTATGCCGCCCCAAGTTCGGCCTTCCGAATACCGAGGGCTACGCCAAAATTTAAAATTATATACTTCTATGGCTAAGTGAGAGTGATAAAGCTGTATAGTCCGATTGCCTTGTTCGTTGCGCTAAACACCTCCTTAAAGGACCAAAATTTTGGATAAAGAGTGTTAAGATTTATCCCGAACACCCCGGTACTAGTTACATGGGGGCAGAAGCCGAGGACTGGCCAACTCTCAGATTTTATAGACGACCGCACAGAAGGTAAAATTTTAAATAAACAAGCGTTATATAGCGCAAATGAACTTGTTTTCATATTATAGGATCAAATGAGTACATTCATTCAAATATTACATCCTTAGCACATTCCTCCGCCACAAGGCGGGCGCCCTTCAGGACACTATCATAATACTTTTCGGGGTGGCGGTGCTCCTTGCCCTTTGGTGGCCCCTCCGTCACCAGCTTCTCGGCATCCATCTTCGCCCAGTGCACTTTCGCGCGGGCAAAGGCCCTGCGCGCACCTTCAATGCAGACTAACTGCTTTATGACTTCAAGCCGCTGGAAGGCATTTACAAGCCGCCTCACGAGGCCAAAGTAGCTGCTGGGCAAGGGATCGGCAGGCCACATCCAGACTATAAGGTCATTCGTGGCCAGTTCGGCCCCCTTGTGCAATTCGACCAGTTGCTTCAGCTGGTCGCTCAAGGGCATCGGAGTTTCGGTCCCAATATATTGAGACCAGAACAACTTCTCCGTCGAGCTCCCTTCTTCGGCCCAGTAGAACTCCGCGGCATCCGATATGCTGCGTGGGAGATCTGCGAACGCTCCTGGAGAGCTTTGAATTCGGGTAAGTAAAAGGAAAGTCTCCTGCACATGCTTGCTTTGCATAATGAATGCCTTACCCATCACTATCTTCTCGGCTGCCTGAATCTCCCGGAGGGCCCTTTGGGCTTCGGCTTTGGCGTCTCGCGTGCTCTGGAGGGCCTCAGCAAGCTCGGATTCTCGCGTCTTGGAGTCACGCTCCAAGGACTGGTATTTTTTGACGAAATCTTGGAGCTCTTACTGGACCTCGTCGACACGGACCTCTTGCTTCTCGTGCTCGGTGCGCTCCTTGGCCGCTTTGTCTTCGGCCTCGGATAGTGCCTTCTTAAGGGCCGCCACTTCGGTCGTGGCCCCTATTAAAGTTCATGACGCTTCAATGAGTTGAAACCATTTTTTCCTTATCAATATACAGACGGGGTATCACTTACCTTTGTTCTCCTCGAGCTGCCTCTTCACGAGGCCGAGCTCTTCCTCGGTCCGCCCCAGGTCCCGCCTTAGTCCGGAGACCTCCGCAGTACGAGCGGCAGCGGCCAGCAGTGATGCTTGCTTATTCACTTAGACATATTCTAATTAGACTCCTGCGGATGTTATTTGATACTTTGTTCGGCCTTTCTTTCCGAACACCAAGCAGAGCATCAGGGCATACTATCTATACTGTGTTGCTTTCTTGCAATTTTATTACATACCTCAAAGCCCATCAGGAGGCTGGCGTAGGCTTCGGTCAATCCGCTTTTGGCAGACCGGACCTTCTCAATCACCATACTCATAGAGTACGTTCTTCTTCATCAATGGAAGCGCCCCAAAGCGCTTCCAGCAAGTTGTCCGATGCCTCTGGATGGATAGAGGTCATCGGCACAGGCGGCTCACACCCCTTTGAGAGAGGTTGTCTGCCTGAATCCAGTACAACTGCGGGTTCCGGTGCAGTATCCGGCTGGGGGCTAGACTTGTTGCGGCCCCCATCATCAGAATCCATGGGGGTCTTCCCTCCCATGTGCTCGGCGTCCGGGATTTCGCATTGGGGCGTCTCCAGAACTGTCTCCCCCTAGTCCAGTATCCTCTGAGACAACACCTCGGTGTCATCCGCGGGCCGGGGGGAGGAGGCCGTCGGGAGTGAATCGCTGTTCATCGCCGACTGGCCCAAAGACCCATCCGAGGAGGATACGTCGATGTGGGCTTTGCTCGGACTGCACGATCATGTTTGGCATGATAAGAAGCAATAAAGCAAAACATACTGGAAGTATTATAGTGTCCGGATACTTACGACTTCGTCGGGTGCTTGTCCCTGGGCAACCACTCCTCTCCGTTGTAGGCAGCTGTGGTGGAATGGTCCGGAGGGAGGGTCTTTCCTTTCTTGGACCCTTCGGCCTCCCCAGACGGGGCGGCCTTCCTTTTCTTCTCCCCCCAGGTTGGGGGGAGGGACTTCCTCTTCCTCCTCCTCATTTTTGCTGGAGGAGTGCGCCTCGGTGTCTACGGATGATGAGTCCGATACAACCTTGCGTCGAAGACCATTCCTGGTCCCCGCGGCCTTCTTCTTGGTCTTCTTCTCCAGCACCTCATAGGGCGTCAGAAACAGCATCTTGGTTAAGATAGGTGATGCTGGATCTTCAGGTAGTGGAGCCGGACAGTCAATCTGTTCCGCTATCGCTACCCATTCCTGTTAAATTGGCATGGGGGCTTAGACTCCTCCCACGAACATACTAGGGAAAGGCACAACTTGCAAAATATGAAAACTTACCGGATTGGCGGGGCGCTTTGCGCTGAGTCCGCGATCCTCGATTATGGGCGGAGGTACCTCAGCAGCCTTGAACATCACCTTCCAGATGTCTTCGTGCGTTGTGTCAAAGAGCTCTCGCAGCTTCTGGTGTTCGGCCGGGTCAAAATCCCACATATTGAAAGCCCGTCTCTAACACGGAAGGATCCGGCGGAAGAGCATGACCTAGACCATGTTGACAAGCTTAATTTTCTTGCTTATCATATTTTTGACACTCGTCTGAAGTCCGGTCAGCTCCATCGATGAGCCCCGTGTTAGGCCCTTCTCTTTATAGGAGGTGAGCCGCATGGGGATGCTGGATCGAAATTCAGGGCCGCTGCCCAGTTGGTGTCGCGCGGCTCGGTGATGTAGAACCACCCCGATTGCCACCCCTTCACGGTCTCCACATAGGAGCCTTTGGGCCAAGTGACATTGGGCATCTTGCCCACCATGGCACCTCCGTAATATGCTTGCTGGCCGACCACTACCTTCGGCTTCATGTTGAAGGTCTTCAGCCATAGGCCAAAGTGGGGCATAATGCAGATGAAGGCCTCGCACACGACAATAAACGTCGAGATGTTGAGGATGAAATTGGGGGCCAGATCATGGAAGTCCAGCCCGTAGTAGAACATGATCCCGTGGACAAATGGGTGGAGGGGGAATCCCAGTCCGCGAACGAAGTGAGAGAGGAACAGTACCCTCTCATGGGGTTCCTGGGTAGGGACGATTTGCCCTTCAGCCGGAAGCCGGTGCACGATGTTTGCGGACAGGTATCCGGCCTCCCGGAGCATCATGATGTCCTCCTCCTTAAGGAAGGAGGCCATCCACTTGCCTCCCGCTCTGGACATACTTGGAATGACTTTGCGGAGAAGGAGAAAGCTTGGGCACTAGAGCTCGAGCGAGGAAAAATGGATAAGCAGAGGAAGAAGAAGGCGTGGGTGAAAAAGGTGAATCCTTATATCTTTATAAAGGCGGTAGAAACCATGCGCCTCCCCACTTGCCCTGTAAACTCGCTTTTTCCCCAAGCGTCGTGTTGATGGCGCAATTGGGTTACCCACACCCGTATTGAGAATCCCGTGATAAAGGGGACACAATCTCTGCTTCGACAAGACGTGTCAATGAAACCGTCTCGCAATATATGCAGCAATAGGTTGAGAAAACGGTTCGAATAATGACCGGGCCGTAGCGTGATGTCACGCTATGAAAAGTTGTCAGCAGATTAGATTTGTGGAATATTGTTCTCTCTATGGTGGTATGTGAAAAATGTTTTGCAGAGCCAGACACGATCCTTGTGTTCAAAACCTTCTATGGAGTATTCGGAGAAGGAACCCGCCTTGCAATGCCGAAGACAATCTGCACGCCGGACTCATCGTCATTGAAGCCTGGTTCAGGGATTACTGAGGGAGTCCCGGATTAGGGGGTCCTCGGATAGCCAGACTATGTACTTGTGCCGGACTATTGGACTATGAAGATACAAGATTGAAGATGTCGTCCCATGTCCAGGTGGGACTCTCCTTTGCGTGGAAGGCAAGCTTGGATATTCGGATATGTAGATTTCCTTCTCTCTAACCGACTCTGTGTAACCCTAGCCCCCTCCGATGTCTATATAAACCGGAGGGTTTAGTCCGTAGGACAACAACAATAATAATCATAGGCTAGCTTCTAGGGTTTAGCCTCTACGATCTCGTGGTAGATTAACTCTTGTAATACTCATACCATCAAGATCAATCAAGCAGGAAGTAGGGTATTACCTCCATCGAGAGGGCCCAAACCTGGGTAAACATTATGTCCCCCGCCTCCTGTTACCATTAGCCTTAGACGCACAGTTCGGGACCCCCTACCCGAGATCCGCCGGTTATGACACAAACAATAGCCATCACATAAAGCATTATCACTACAAACTTGATATTACTGCAATTCCTACAAACATATACTCCTCCCTCAGGTCTAGATCTGTTCCTAACATAGCCGTTGAAAGTGCCTAGCCGCCTTTCAATAGGGTACGCCCAACCATACTGTACGGGACCTCTAAGTAGTGCCTCAACAGGTAGATGAACACCCGAATGCACCATCACATCAAATAAGGATGGAGGATATATCTTCTCAAGGCCGCATAGGATAGTTGGTATCTTGTCTCTAAGGCGCTCCAAAGCATCTATCCTGATATTTCTACTGCAAAGTTCCCTGAAGAATTGTCCCAACTCTGCAACTACTCTGTATAAGTCAGGGCGGCCCAATCCTCTAAGGATAACATGTAAAACCCTTTGAAGTAGGACATGGCATTCATGAGTTTTCAACCCTTGTACCTTGTTTCAGTACAAAAAAAAGACACATCCGTGACATTTTGGGCCAAACGGATTTTTTTCCTGTCATGCTTATGACAATTTTATGACGATAATTATGACAAAACTCGGTATCATTATAGATGTGGTGGGCTCCTACTTCTATGACAACAAATCATGACGGAAAATGGGCCTTTTGCCCTGGGCGGGCCGGAGACGCAGCTGCATGACATTCTTTGGGCCGTCCATGATAGAGAAAACCGTGGTAGAAGTGACGGCGAGGAAAATATTGGGGTGTTCCCAGTTACGGTGGGTGGTCGGGGGCAAGTGATGCACGGAGGTTTGCGTGTTTCTCTCCTACACGCACGCGCATGGGTGTGAGGCATTGGGCTCTAACTGAACCCGAGCGCGGCGTTCGCCTACTGAACCCGAGTGATTGCACTGTAGGCTACGCGTTACTGAACCCGAGCGATCGCTCAATGGCTGTTAACTGAACCCAATCGAGCGATTCCTTGGCTACTGCTGCTAACTAAAGCTGATCAATGCTGCCTCTAGATGAATAGTGAGTGTTGTTGGGGGGTGGATGAACAGTTCCCGGTGCGGGTTTGGATGAACAGGACCCCGTGGTGTTGCCGCTGGATGAATAGGACACCGATCGATCGAGCCGGTTGGGCGTGGATGAACAGGACCTCGTGGAGGGCTGGATGAACAGGACCCTGTGGAGGGAAGGTTGAACATTAGCCGTTGGGGGGCTGGTTGAATAGTAGCCTGTGGTGGGCTGGATGAACAGTAGTCCATGGAGGGGTGGTTGAATAGGACCCCGTGGAGAGGGCTGGTTGAACAGTAGCCGGTGGAGGAGCGGTGGAGCCTGGATGAACAGGAGCCCATGGATGAACAGTCGCAGGTGGAGGCTTGAGGAGGTCAACGGTGGATGAACAGTAGCACGTGGAGGCTGGAGGAGGTCGATGGTGGAGATGAACTGTATCCCGTGGAGTCCCATTTTGCGGTACTCCACACCCCTCCTGATGAACAGGACCCCCGTTTCGACCGTAGAGCTCCAACACAAGTCAGTTTCCTCCATTTTGCGGTACGCCACACCCCTTCCAATCAACAGAACCCCGTTTCGAACATAGGAGGTCCAAGAGAAGTCCATTTCCTCCGTTTTATGGCATGCCAGACCCCTCCCGATGAACATGATCCCGTTTTGACTGTGGCCGGTCAAACACAAGGCCGTTTCCTCCGTTTCGCGGTACGCTAGGCCTCGTTTCCATCGCCTGTTCTGTCCAAGCTAGTTGGCTCCCGATGAACACGATGCATTTCGTTCCGATCCAGCCGGTTGGCTCCCCATGAACACGATGACGACGCAGTTTCTCCGTTCCGGCCCAGCCATGTAGACGAGTTCTGGCCATACGTATGCGCGAGTAGGCATTCGAGACCCCGCCCGTATGTACGTACGTGGCCATATTTTTTGGCATGTGTCTATATGTATGTGTACACAATTTAGATGGGACAGCCTGAACTCCTACATGGCGGGCTCTACTAAGACATGTGCCACAACTTACTCGGCCATGGTTCATCGTTGCAAAGCGACCGATTGACTAGTATGTACATACATGTTCGCGACCAGAATGACAATGCTACGTACGCTTCGACCTGGTGGGTCTCGACTGTCAGGCAATTCCTTGCGTGCGAAGATGTAGCTTGTGGGTCCCAACAGTAAGGGGGCGAATCGTTTTTTTCCGTAATATGGACGCACTTCCTTGCGTGCAAAGATGTAGCTGGTGGGTCCTAGAACTTAGGGGGGAAATGTTTTTTTCATGAAATACGGTGGCCTGTCCAGTGGGTCCCTGCTGTCAGGTGGAGGAATCATTATTTTGCGCGTAATAAGGAGGCACTTCCTTGCTGCGGCCGTGGACCCAGCTGCCAGCCTCTCCACGTACAGTACTCTTCCGATGGAAGTCGTTCCTTGACCACATTGACCACGCCATGGCAAGAGCACCAGGGCAGTGGACGATGGCGAGGCCTAGGAAGGGGACGACATGGAGCCGGTGAAGATGCTTCAGTGGAAGCCCGAGCGGATGGGAGTATGGGGGTTCACTTGTTCGGCTGCGGGGTGAGGCTGCCGTCGACGCAGAATAACAGGGGGTGTGGGTGAGTAGAGGGATGCCCTGGCCAGCAGTGGGAGTAGTACGGGGCGGTGAGTCCTGCACGGCAGCACAACCGGCCACGGGAGGCGGGAGCAGGCGATCACGCCGATGCTGGATTTGGGCTGGAGCAAGAATATCAGAGATTGAAGAAACACGATGACTGTTGGATTGATATCCAATGGTTACGTCTGCTAGAATCGTTTATTGACGTATATAATAAGTAAAAAAATCTTACATACGTGTCAACTTAATAGGCCCACAAGTCAGACCATTCCCTATTTTTTATAATTTATATATAGCTCATTGCAGCTTCTTATGCAATTTATTGCAGTCTGTTTTTTGTTGGCCAGGGCTAGGGTTGAAAATATAAATGAAATTTCGCATATTTTTGTGGGTTCCAAACTATTTTTAATACCGAAATGTCGAGCCAGATTTAAATTACTTTGAAGATATATTTAAATTAGGTTAAAGCCCAGTGAAATAGGAATCTGAAAATGTGAAAAAAAATCAGAAATTATAAAGTAATTGCCAATTTGTCATCTGTATTTACAACCCATTTCATATTACTTTCAAGATTTGCAGGCGTCTCTAAAGAGTTGCAGCCCATCAGGGCGTAGAAAAATAAGTAGGCCTGGATTGGGTATTCTTCAGAAAAAATAAACTAGGCTCATTTTCACAAAGAAAAAATAGCCGGGCTGGTCATATGGTGAACATAAAATATAAGCCTGGGCTAGACGAGCCACAACCCAGTTGAAACCTTGCTCCGTCTCAACAATAAAAAAAATACTGCTCGAGCAACTACGTCCCAGGTGTCAGCCAATCTTGTGATGTTCTCTTGTCTATTGACTATATATGCTCACAATGTCGTGGGTCCCAGATGTCAGGAAACTACTAGGAGGAAGCATTTTCTTTTCCATACGCTGACATGGTGGGCCCCTACTGTCATCCTTTCCACGTACTTCTAACGATTCCTGTTGTTTGTTGACCATGTTGACAACGCGAGAGGGCGGCGCCGCAGCAAGAGCAGCAAAGCGCGCGGAGGACGACGGCAAGGCCTCGGACGTCGGTGTTAACGATTTAGGATATGGTGGGGCGGCGATGCATTCGCTGAGGCGCAGCCAGCCGTGGGAGGCAGAAGCAGGCAGCCCCGCCGGTGCTGGTTTGGTTTTGGCGGCTGGAGGAAGACAAGACTAAAGAAACACGACAGATTGAAAAGTAGTAGGAGTACTTCACAACCTTAACTAAAACTAGGAGGGGCACTTAACAACCATAGCTGAAAGAAGTATGAGTACTTATACAGGTTCAACCGTACAAAACATGCCTCGAACAGTGCTACTTTGCCTATAGTTAACAAGGGGTGAGGTCGCCAAGCCCCAGGACAAGGCCCAGGCGCCACCCCTCGCATCCACAACCTTTTGAAAGCGGCTTCATCTCGCAATGTGGTCAATAAACATGATATTCGCTTTAGAGCCATGGAAAAGCAGGAACATAATCTTCTGTTCTATTCTCCAAGATGGATGGGCCTTCATTATTTGAGACCATCCATGAATAAGTATCTTTTCACTTCCAAGGGGAATGGAGTAGGTTGACATAAACATCATGTTGTTACCAAGCGCAAGTCTGACCCAACCATGGTCAGGCATCTATATAGGAACAATAGAACTGGGCAGTTTCCGTTTCAAGAAGATCATAGCTGTAAAACTGTGTATAAGCAATAGTTTATGAACAACATATATAATAGAAAATAGCTCGTACCATAAGTTTCTCGACACAGTTGGACCTGTTCACTGAGTGCAGCGGTGGCACACATATCCCACGTGATCTTCCACCATTGAAATGCACCAGAAGGACCTCAAGGCGATCAATAAAGTGTAGGAACTTGTGCATGTCGTCCGAGTCAACTTTAGTGCCATCAGTAATAGCCGAGTTCTTATAGAATAAAACATGAGCAGCCTTCTTAACTTTAAAAAAACCTACATGTGCCACCAGTTATAAGAAAATATTAGTTAGAAGTAGCATCTTCGTGAGAGATTCGTTGCTACTTCTGAAGTTAAATTGTGATTAGTTAGACAGAATAGATGGATTAAGAAGTAATCAAGGCACCAAGCAAGAACCAGATACAAAAGTAACATGGATGAACAATTGGAACGACGTTGGGGTGGAAGATCGTAGTGAAGATGAGACTAGGTTCTCCTATTTCCATGAACATCTGTGCGCCAACTTTCAGTCCGTAACACTTCAGAAAGTTTATCCAAGTTCGGCCATAAAAAAAGTAGCGATCTTCTTGGTTCATGAACCTAACTCGGAACTTATACCCATGGCTTGTCTTCACTGTGACCATTAAACTTGTGTATTCACTTATGGCATGGCCGAGCATCTTGAGTACATGTGTTCTAGTAGACCAAGTAATGCACTCCAGGAAAAATAATATGAGAACACAATGTATTCCCTCTCCAAATCTAGAAATAATTTCCTCCTTCACGTCAGTGTTGACCATCGTACTAGTACCTTTTATCCAAATATAGCAATCCAAATTTCCAAATTAGTCGACAACATGTTCAAAAAAACCCACCCTCCCAGATAGAAAAGAGGATTCTAGGAACATAGTATGCGCGTTTTAAAATCCTGTGTTAGGATGAGAAGGAACAAGTGTGGTGTCTCGCCGAGGGCACAGAAACCTGTAGGGCCCTCGCACTTTGGGCACTGCAAATGAACCACACTAGATTCAGTACGAAGAAAAATGCATCAACGGTCGCGACTGCCATCCTAGGATTACCCGCTACCAAGGGACTTGGATTTATCAGGGATGGATGAAGAATTCATACCTGGTTCTCCATGAGAAAACCCTATGCAATCGCCAAGAGGGAGTTTTATCTAAACAAGCAGACGAGGGAGAAGGGGATTCAGGCCCAATGAAATATTGCCACTTTGTCCGTCCAGCTTACTGCTAAAGCTGGAAAGGTGGGGGGTTTTGTGATTTGATGGCTCATTGAGCATTACTGTGGCGCTACGACCGGGGTGTGTCTACCGTGCAGTTGTGCACTCTAATTTGGTGCATATGGCACATGGACCCCGTTGCCGGATGCCCCACATATTAGTGAAAGGAATTAGAAAGACAGGAGTAACTTGTTACACATAAATATATTTTTGACAGAGAGATACTTCCTCTGTAAAGAAATAAAAAAATCTTTTATATCACAACTTTATACGTAAGAAAAATCAAGGGGAATATATATAACATATATAATTATAAAAAACAGAGTTTTTTTAACACAGTATAGACGAGTTGGTGATGATGGTGTGCCTGCCATCCTGCAATATAGGCCATCCGATTTATATCTGATGGATAGGAATGAAACTATGGCTATTTCGCAAAAAGGTACCAACACACCTCTCCACATTTGCAAATAAGGAATCCCATCATTCATCCTTTTCTCTCACAATATAAAATACTCATACAAATGCATCTTGATGTTACGTGCAACACACGGGCATTATGGGGGTTCAGCTGAGAATATAATACTCAGACAGACTCACGGTTCTGGACTTTGGGCCACAGTCCGGTGGGCCTGCATGTTTGGGGGACCATGTGTTCTACCTCAGCGCTTTTCATATTGCAAGCAATCGTTACTGCGCTAGTTTTAGATGTTGTCGCAAGGCGAATACATAAAATTGAATAAAGCATGACAGCTGTTGGAATGAAATCAAACGACAGTTCCCAACCAGCAATCAGAGTTGCAATTCTATCAACGACATACCATGTGATAAATAATACTGTCGTACTACATATACACACAAGACACTTGTTTCACCATACCAAATTATTACATCAAAATTTCTCAGAGGATAGATCAGTTCGGCAGTTGCGTGCTGCTACTGAAGAATTTCAAAGTTGATTTGGACCCGCTCTCCTTGCCGAGAAAGTTCGATTTTGACATCATCCCCTACCGCAAGATATGATTTAGATTTGAACATTGACCATCCTTTAACATCTATCATCGTGCAACCATCCTTTGTACGTATGGTATATTGAGCAGGTTCATTCACACCAAGGCTATGCATGGTAAGAGAAACTTGGCCATGGTCCCCCGGATTGTTGACCAACTCCCTCGTTGCAAACAAAAGTACATACACAAACAATTAGATCAACACAGTGAATCATGTGAAACAACATGGAAAGAAAAAAGAACGAAGCACTTGGGTGGCCCATGCTTACCAAGAAGGTGGACATGTTGGTTTTTGTAAGGACTTTGGTATGCAGTGCGAACTGCAGCCCAGTTTGTTGCTGGTGCAACTGCTCATTCGGTTGCCGCTGCACGGGCCAGAGCAGATGCAAGTGAAAGTGTTGGTGCAGGTGCCGAAGTCGTTGGTGGTGCCCGTGCTGGTGCGACTGGTAGTGCCGCTGCTAATGCCGGAGATGGTACTCCTTGTAGAGTTGGTGCCGGTGTCGGAGTAGGTGCCGGTGTCGATGCCCAATCCTCCGGTAGATCAGTCTGATCCGCTGAAGCGGTCGGTTCCCAATCCTCGGCTGGATCAGACTGAGCTGCTGCCGCTGTCAGTGCTAGAGCAACTGCCGGTGCTCGATTCGTTGCTGAAGGTGGTACAGATGTGCGAGACAGCGGTGATCGTGTGTGGTCTGCTATGATCAGCTTTCTAACTTGACTAGGCTCCGTGACAGTGATCCAGTTTTTTTCTTCATTTCTTTTAAACACGAGAAGGACTAATTGTGGCGTGTTTGTTAAACCAAAATGCAGTTCATCATAGGGATTCAGCTTGTACTCAGACAACAGACTGATCCAATTTTTCCCCAGTAATATAAGTGATGGACAGTGCCTTCGTTACTGACACGACATAAGAAGTGAAACCTGCAAAAATAACCATCATAGAGCAAATCAAATGGTTTATTCCATGATGAATGTCACATGGCAAAATCTACAACATAAAATTGGAGGAAAAGAAAGAAAACATGACATTAAATCCATACTTGTGTGACACGAGTGAATCCTGACCAGGAAATCAATATGTTGAAGTACTAAAGAGAAGATTGATCATCCAACTACGCGTGGCATGCAGGGCCCCCGCCTACTCCCACAAGCAAGATAGTCCAAAGGTCGTGACAAATCTTATGGACTGAACATCCATGGGACTGGAAATCCTGGTGGGTGTGATAAACCCTGCAATGCATGTAGGTATTGGAGGGTAACCATAATTGATAAACTGTCCTCACAAAAAAGATGATCTGGATACTTCAAAATATACAGACTGAATTGAGTGGACATACATTAACATAGACTGTTCTCAGGACTCAGCACACACCAAAAGCGGTAGTACTAAACAATACAGGGTTCACAAACACAAATTAAGTACTGAACAGTACTTGCTACAGACAAGTAAAGTTGCACTAATTAAACTCTACTGACTATTTCTTGCCATTGACCTACGTGATGAACCCACATAACTGACTAGGCCATGGACTTCGTGAGAGATGTCTACCTGCACCATCACCATCTTGTCAACCTTGGAGAACCTAACAGAGTGGTCTTTCCACCCATAAACAAGACGATGAAGACAGGCCGCATCAGATTTATTGGGAAGCTATACAGGAACCACACCCTTTGTAATCGAAGGCACAACCAGGAAATTGTTGTGGTCAAGTATAGCCTCGAGAACACACCTGACAACAATGCTACAAGAAAACACTAGTTCAGGAAACGTGGCGACAAGGACACAGCAGCTAGAAAGTTTAGTAGTAGAACTCATCCTCAGGTCTTACAGTTCACACGGCATGACTTTGAGAACTTCATCTCCACCGCGGACCTGGTTCTAATTCAAATAGAAACCACATATTTTATTACTACCTCCGTTCTGAAATATAAGATGATTTTCAATATTATACTCCATATATGACTACATATACGCATAGAAATGAGCGAACGAAGACACTAGAACATGTCTTCAAAGACATGAGAGCAGGGGCATTACTTGCAATATCCATAGCACAAGTTACTGAGGCAAATATACCCTCTTGAAAGGTAGCATTGATGTTCATAAAGTAGTTGAAAGTAATCTATAAGAAAACAGTGTCAACCTCTCGCATGTATTGGTCAAAAGAGGAATTTAGAACCGTCATTTGGCACACAAAAATCACATGCAAGATCACCCAGAAAGTTGTACTACTAGTACTAGTACTTTGTGTTAGATGAAAAAACACGATCAAGATCGAGAAAAAGATTGTCAAGAAGAGATATTACCTAGACTTGCTTAATGAGGGATCCCGGAGAGGAGGGCTTGATAGGGCGATGGCTTTGAGCTTGTCTGTGGTAGTCTCAGCGGGGTGCTTGCACTTCTTCGTACCATGAGCCTCGACGGTTTTGGCTAGAGCCATAGACATCACTTCGAGAAACTATAAAATAGAAATAAAAGAAAAGAAAACATAATCACAAACCCAAAAGAAGAACAGAGAGGGAGTTATAGGATGAGTCTCGGGGTTGCAAGACCGGGCCTTGATCAGAATCAACACCATTGATGCGCTCACCTTTCCTTCTTTGGTAGAGAAGAACAATGGCAGAAGCAAGTCGGGGTTTTCTTGAAGAAATGAGGAACGAGATGAGGGAGAAGCGAGTGGGGGTTTTCTTCAAGAGAGGAAGGTGAGAGAGAAGAGTGAAATGATGGTTGCTTTGTCTGTCCAACTTACTGCTGGAAAGGAGGGGGTTTTGTGATTTGACGGTTCATTGGGCATTACTGCGGCGCTTCGATCAGGGTAGTCTACCGTGCAGTTGGGCACTCTACTACGGAGTAATTTAGTGCATGGCTGGTGGACCCCGATGCTAGTTGTCCCACACGTCGGCGAAAGTGAGTAGCAAGGTTCCCGACGACCGTGCAGGAGGATTCGCATGGTAGAGTGTGTCCACTATTTTTCTGAAGAAAAAATGATTACAGCAAGCATTTCCACTCTTATGACCGAGGAGTGCAAAACACGGTAGCACTTGAACATACACAATGCTCCTACTACTAGCCATATGCAGTGGTTCATACATTAGTACTACATAATCTTGTTGCTAGTGTAGGAAGATATGACGATAACAAACGATGTTGTGCGCATGTCAACTATATGAAAAGTAATGTAGTAACATAGTACCGGTTTTTTGACTGTCCGGTCGAGAATGAATGGTGAGATCAATGTTAACAGAACTAGGTCTACAGCGCATGGAGAGTACGGTGCTACAGTACTCCATGAAACATGAACCATATGAAGCATGAATCAGTGTTAGGCAGGGTGTATGAAGGGTGCATGGGATGGGAGCAAAAGTTCCCTTCTCGACCCACTTTTGGGTGTTTGGCAGGGTGCATGAATGGTGCATGAGTCGACACTAGTAGGTTAACATAAATACTCAAAGAGGGCACACCTACATTGAGATGAGAGTGCAACCAAACACGCCCACACGCTTTGTGCTATAGTGACTGATATGCGCCATCTGAGTTTGATCCAACGGTCATGTATTGTGCTAAGACATGGACATGCCCATGCAGAGGGCGCCTAAACACCATCGAAGTCCCTCTGCTTCTCAAGGCACACAACGTTGGTGATGCAGGATGCAACCGCCCGCAGCGCCCGCTCCCGGTCGACAGGAGCCAGCTCGTCAAAGACGGTATCCAATGGCACGAATGGATTCCGGTGACGGAGCCCTGAGAGGATTCACGCGAAATTGGCGATGGCAGCCCGCAACCCCTCCTTGTCCAGCTCTGCCCCCACCATCGTGTGGTGACGGCTCAGCTCCTCGGAGATATAGGTGAAGAAGGAGACCAGGTCAGGAAGCCGCGGCTCGTTGAAGTCAACGGGGTGGTAGAACGGGTTTAGGCCGACGGCCGACATGGGCGCGCTGGCACGATGGTAGGCATCGCACAACCGCAACACGTGCATGGAAACTTGGTCACCAAGTGGCTGAGGCGATCCAAAACCTCGTCACGATCGGCCCGCTCGCGCTCCAAGCAGCTCCCCTGATGGCCTATCATATCTCTTGCTTTCTGCAGCAACGTCGCCTATGCCTTGAGCATCTTTGCGGTGGACGGCTGCCGCTTTTGAAGCTGTGTGAACTCCCTCACATAATGGAGGAGCATGGCACTCCTCTCCTCCTTGAGTTCATGGAGCTCCATGTCCTTGGCCCTGAGCTCCGCATCCTTGGCCTGGAGCTCCTGTCTCAGGCGCCTCACCTCAGACTCTGTGATTTGCTGCCGCCATGGCACCAGGTAGAAGCAATGGGGAGAGGAAGCAAAGGTGGCGAAATGACTGAAAGGCAATGCAATCTACGGGAAGGCGGAGGGAGGCAGCTGAGGAGCGGGGAATCTTTTGGTTTTCCCCATGGGAAAACACTAGTCGACGACTTCTCACATCAAGGAGTAGTGGGTTTTACATGTGGAGTCACCATGACTAATTGTTGCTGCGCCTGCTCCCGTCAAACAAAAAATTAAAAAACCTGTCGCGCCAGCTCCCATCAATCAAAAAATTAACATCCTGCCGCAACCAAACACCAGAGCAACGCCGAGGTGGATATTTGAATTTACCTGCTGGCAAGGAGGCAAAAAGGGGTGAAAAAAATGTGGCAGCGGCCTAGCTAATCGGTCGCACTTGCCCAACTAGCTAGCCACCGTGCTTCACTGATGTACTCAGTGGGATTGGTGGTCTTTCGTGATTTGACGACTCATTTACTTGCTGCGGCGCTATGACCGAGGAGGACCCAGAAAACCCGCAGTAGGGCGTCCCACGTCTCGGCAAGGAAGAATATATGCGTGTACCACCCGGGAGGACCCCGAAACTGCGCGGTCGGGTGTGCCACGTCTCGGCACAGAGGAAAAATGTGCGTGTAAAAATATATTGTATCAGACGTAGTACCTATGGTTCGACCTCAGGACACAGCCACTCGGTCGAAAACACCCCACTAGCCACATAGCTTCATCATGCTAATGTGGCATGGAGGATAGGTGTGGTTAGCTCCTCTCGACTAGCCACAACGTCCCTTGTTCTAGGCGATTCTTCTACTTTCCAAGATTGTTTTAGTTATAATAACACCACGGTGTGACGCCCCCGATTCAATCGTACACTAATCATACACGCAAATTTGTACGATCAAGATCAGGGACTCACAGGAAGATATCACAAAACAACTCTAGACACAAATTAAAATAATACAAGCTTTATATTACAATCCAGGGGCCTCGAGGGCTCGAATACAAACGAGTGAGCGAAAGCAACAATATCTGAGTACAGACATAAGTTAAACATGTTTGCCTTAAGAAGGCTAGCACAAAAGCAACATCGATCAAAAAGGCAAGGCCTCCTGCCTGGGAGCCTCCTAACTACTCCTGGTCGTCGGTGTCCGTCACGTGGTAGTAGGCACCCGCGGGGTAGTAGTAGTCGTCGGCGGTGGCAGCGGTCTCAGGGGATCCATCATCTGGTTGCATCAAATGGATAAGGGGGGAAAGAAAGCAAAGCAAACGTGAGTACTCAGCAAGCAAGGATCTACACTACATATGCCAAATTATCAAGGTAGGCTGTATATGTGGTCTGGGCTATAGAAATGCCAGGATAGAGGGGAGAGCCTAGTCCTATCGAAGACTATCATCTTCAGCGGTCTTGCAACATTTGAAGAGTGCATACTAGCATAGAGTAAAGTAGTATTAGTAGTACGATCAACCTCGCCCAGAGATCCTTCCTCGACTCCCTGCGGGAAAGCAATCCCAAAGCCATACTATCCATTTCTCATCTCAAGTATCCAGTTCTAGTTGTATCGATCGGGATACAACTCCGAGTGTCCGTTACCATAGGCCAGACTATCGATAGATGTTTTCTTCCCAGCAGGGGTGCACAAACTTACCCAACATGCTCGATCAACACCGGTCGGACGCACCATCAGGTCATGACCGGCCTCGGCCGATCAACACGCCGTAGTCCTACCTAGGCTCAACAGAGAGGCTAGCACGCCGGTCTATATCCTAAATGCGAAGGGGTCATGGGACAATCGCCCTTGACAATCCTGCACCTTGCGAACGCGGCCGGTGAGCAGACCTAGCCTCCCATATACAAGCGAAGGCGTAACTAGTCCAACCCAGTGCGCGCCACTCAGTCACAGACATCATTGAGCATTCAGAAGAATCATACGATGCAGAGTGCCCATACTTATTCCCATGTGGTGGTTAGTGCTATCAGGCCAGAGGCCCCTCGGATCAAATATCCAAACCGTTAGTGTGTTGGTAGTGCGGTCACGAGCAGAGACTCCCAAAAGGTGCGACCCCGTCGCCCCGTCTCGAGGACTTGCGGCAAGGGTTAAGAATGCCCGACCACACCTCGTATTCAACTCTCGGGTAACCCTAGGTCAACCCGTCACCACATCACTTGCAGGTACCCCTCAGGGTCGACCCGCCTTTCCAAGTAACAGTTGTAAAGTCCAAGTATCTATGTGTCCAAACACCAGGGGAAACACCGAGGAATCACCCTTAGTGGATTCCACTCCATGTAATCATCAAGGTGAACGTGGGAGGAACCACCCTCGAGGTTCACACTTGAGGGTTGCACGATAGCATCGTTATCGGAAGTGGCAAAGGAGGAATCACCCTCGATGACCAAGACTGGGCAACTACTCCACATAGTTAGTATCAGAAGTGCTAACGAGGTATCACCATCTGCACTCAATAGTAACGATGCAGTGTCATACAACTAAGGAGAGTCTTGTGCGGTGCCGGGGCCTGGTCTTCAATCCTGTTGATCAGGTCTTCTGATAATCCAGCGGGGCAGTTGGGTCAACATGGGGTCTCTGATGCGTCTCTAACCAGCCTATACTAAGCAATTTAGGATAAATAGGTTGGTAGCAATATCAGGTTACAAGATCATGCTATGCATCAGAATAGGTAAAGCAGTAGCAGCAGCAATTTCTAATGCAAGCATAAGACAAGAGAATAGGCGATATCAGAATGTTCAAAGTGGGGGGTGATTGCCTGGAAGCTCTGTTGCAAAGTAAGAAGAGTCATCGGTGATGTAGTCGATCATAGGGGCAACATCGATCTCTGGGTCTACTAGAGAGAAGAGGGGGAAGAAACAATAAATATAAAGCAAACAAAGCATCTTAAAGTACGACATGACGAAAAGAAGAACTAGGGTCGACCTAACGAAGTGCTGCACGATATAGGTTAAAAGGGAATTCAACCGGGAGTGTTTTCCCGGTTCCATGTTCAGCAGCTAGGGGCATGTGACAGATGAATGGAGCGTGTATTTGAATTTGTTGTATTTTTCTGAGCAGCTTTCATATATAAAGTTTTTCGATCCAAGCTACGGTTTATTTTCTATGATTTTCTAAAGATATAACAATTTCTGAAATTATTATTTATTTGAAAAATAAAATGTTAAATTGCTACGAGTATACAGAAGTATACCCGGCAAAGTGCACAGAGGCTGACATGTGGGGCCAGTCAACTGCCCAGTCAGCAGTTGACTTGTTAGCTTCGACTAGTCAAAGGGTCTAGTGGGGCCCTCCTGTTAGTGTCACAGATTTGGATAGACTTATTTTAACCATTTGGTTAAACAAAAGGGGCCACATGTCATTTGCTCTATAGACTAAACTAATAGTAACTTAGTATTACTAAACTAGTCCTAATTGCTCCTAATTAGATCTAGTCTAATTAAACAACACTTCTGCTTTGATACACCCCCCTTAAACACATCAAGGGCTGAGATTCGTCCATACCCCTTCGCTGGCAGGGGCACGATCGTCTTATGTAAAAAATTTAACCCTGCACGTCTAGGCCGATACCCCCGCGCGCCCATGTATACAACACTGCGGGGCGAGCCGAGCCGCCCAGTAGCCGACAGGACGCGAGCCGATGTGCACCCCATGGGGCCACTATGGCAGGCACCATGCGACATGCGTGCTGACGTGGCACGGACGGGCGAACTGTCGTGCAGTAACTGCCCGCGGTTAATGCGGCGTGACTGAAGGCGGTGACTGCTCACGCCCGGTCGCGTGTCGCCTAGCGGCCACCGCCTTGGGACGCCCGCCTTCCACTGCCGCACGTGCGTTGACCGCCCGCCTGCCGCCGTACGCCTCGGGGCACCGCCAAGCACCTTCCACTGCCGCGCGCGTCGACCGCCCGCCTGCTACCCACCCGCGTGCTGCCGTCCGCCTCGGTTGCCGTGACAAGCCCGCCTTCAGAGGCCACCGATGCCCTGCCTTCCGCCTCGGGTCCGCCGCTGACGCGACCGCTCGGCTACCGTGCTTGCCGCCCGCCTGCCTTCACACGGCATCGCTGCCGCGCCTGCCGCCTGCCGCCCACATCGGGTCGCCTGCCTTCCCCTTGTGGCACGTGCCACCGATGGTTCCTGCACCACCGACGGCTTGCCCGCCCTTCTCCCTCCCTCGCCGTCTATAAAAAGGCCGCACCAGCCCCTCTCCATGATGTGACCTCTCTTCCTCTCTTCTCCAAGACATCCCCTCTCATCCTCTCTTCTTCATGCTGGCGTTGTCTTCCAGCGACTCCGACGAGGGCGTGTGGTCGGGTGGCGTCTGCCCGCTGAGCCTCACCATCGGCGACACCGAGGACTTGGCCCGGTACGACCTGTTGGTGCCGCCGGCTGCCAAGGTACCGGGGCCATGGCGGATCGGCGCAGACGGCATCCCCACCATGGGACCGTCGCCGATGAGGGAGCAGCTCCGCGCCTTCCCTAGCGGCCGGTACAACAGGAGGGCCCGCCGCTGGTGCTGGCGCGGCAAGAACTTGGACATCGTCCTCGGCGCGTTTAGTGCCGTGGCGGCGAGCCTCCCCGTCGGGGACATTATTGGCGTGGCCAGCTCTTCCTGTCGCCGCCGCGGCCCACCTCCAGCCGCCGCAACTGCCGCGACACAGCAGGTGCCCCCTGCACCGGCGCTGGTCGAGCTCTCGTTGGCGCAGGCCGCCCTCGCGCAAGACGGAGACCCCGACGACACGCCGGGGCTACTTGCGGTGCTGGCCCAGACGGCAGAGGAGGTGACGACCGCGGCAACTCGCGATGAACAAGAGCGGCAGGTGGCCATAGCGGCGGTGCAGGAGAAGTATGTGTAGGAAGACAACTGGTGGGACTTCAGCGACGACGACGCCGATGATGACGATGTCGACGATGGCGGCGACAGCGGCGAAGGAGACGAGTAGTCTAGTTTTAAGGTTTAGATTTAAATTTCGTTCTAAGTTATGTAAGAGCAGTGGCTATGTTTAGGGTTATGTAAAATATCTTAAATTATGAATGAACTCGGAATGGTTTATCTGGAAAAAAATATATCCTTATGTTTAATTTGATGTTAGTCGTGCAATAAACCTTCAAAAAATAAACAGAAATACGTGCATTTGAACGTTTCGAGATGATAAGAGACACAAAAATTGTTGAAAAATCAGTGGCAAAAGGCATGCATGGGGCCTTCTCTCATACCTGAACGGTCTCCGGAGAACTTGTCATGCATGGAAACCAAAAACATGTTGCGTCACGTCCGGGGTGTGCTATGTGGTGTTTTCACCGAAAAAATTATAGAAAATTCATTAAGTGGGACAAGGCCACGAAACTTGTCATGCATCCTAGTGATGATGGTGGAACACTATGAAAAAAAATTGGGTTCATTTTAAGGATGTCAAAAAAAACTCCTTTCGGATGGGGCCTTCGGTCCTACCCAACGGTCTCCGGAGAAGGAGGTCAATTTTTCGACATATTTGGAATGACCTCGAATTTTGCAAGTGAGTTGGTATGTCCACCCCCACAGTCAATCCAAGAATTGAACGTAGCTTGACATCAAAAACATGTTCCGTCACGTCCGGGGTGTGCTATGTGGTGTTTTCACCGAAAAAATTGTAGAAAATTCATAAAGTGGCAAAAAGCCACGAAACATGTCATTCATCCTACTGATGACGGTGGAACACTATGGAAAAAAATTTGGTTCATTTAAACGATGTCGAAAAAAACTCCTTTTGGATGGGGCCTTCGGTCCTGCCCGAACGGTCTCCGGAGAAGGAGGTCAATTTTTTGACATATTCGAAATAACCTCAAATTTTTCAAGTGAGTTAGTATGGCCACCCCCACAGTCAATCCAAGAATTGAACGTATTTGGACATCAAAAACATGTTGCGTCACGTCTAGGGTGTGCTATGTGGCGTTTTCACCGAAATAATTATAGAAAATTCAGAAAGTGGCAAAAGCCACGAAACTTGTCGTGCATCCTAGTCATGATGGTCGAACACTATGAAAAAAATTGGGGTTCATTTGAAGGATGTCAGAAAAAAACTCATTTCGGATGGGGCATTCGGTCGGTGCCCTAACGGTCTCCGGAGAAGGAGGTCAATTTTTTGACATATTCGGAATGACCTCAAATTTTGCAAGTGAGTTGGTATGTACACCCCCACAGTCAATCCAGGAATTGAACGTATTTGGACATCGAAAACATGTTGCGTCATGTCCGGGGTGTGCTATGTGGTGTTTTCACCAAAAAAATTATAGAAAATTCATAAAGTGGCAAAAAGCCACGTAACTTGTCATGCATCCTAGTCATGATGGTGGAACACTATGAAAAAAAGGGTTCATTTGAAGGCTGTCGAAAAAAACTCCTTTCAAATGTGGCCTTCGGTCCTGCCCGAACGGTCTCCGAAAAAGGAGGTCAATTTTTCGACATATTCGTAATGACCTCAAATTTTGCAAGTGAGTTGGTATGTCCACCCCCACAGTCAATCCAAGAATTGAACGTATTTGGACATCAAAATCATGTTGCGTCACGTCCGGGGTGTGCTATGTGGTGTTTTCATTGAAAAAACTGTAGAAAATTCATAAAGTGGCAAAAAGCCATGAAACTTGTCATGCATCCTAGTCATGATGGTGGAACACTATGAAAAAAAATTGGGTTCCTTTGAAGGATGTAAAAAAACGCAATTTCGAACGGGATGACACTAAATTTGTGTAGTGTGGCAAACGATAAAAAATAAGACAGATAGTAATGATGTGATTTGAGTTTACACTGCAACTGGCAGCTCTGCCGAACTGCCCGGGCAGTGTAAGCCGAGCTTGCACTGCCCCGGCAGTACGGAAGTGCCGCCACTGGCAATGCAAAGTCAATTGAAATTATTCATAATTGTCTCATATAGCAAAGTGGACGAACGCATCTATATAAGCAGGTCTTGGGGTCCCTCGGTGCGCGAGGTGGGACTAAACTAGCGCCCGCCCCTCACCCCCTCTCCCCGCGCCGTGACTAGGAGGCAAAATAAATTAGACAAAATATGGCCCAACCATCCTCGCAGGCCGCAATAGGCCTAATCGTTCTGGCCCGATCAAGCCGGGCAGCGAAAGGGCCGACCTTTCGGCCCTGTCATGGCCCACAGGACGGTCACAACGGGGCAGTGGCGGGAGGAATTTTTCATTTGGGTTTGAAAGGGTTGGGGGAGGGAGTATATAATCCGGCCGCGGCGTCGTTCGACGGGCAAGGTGGGACTAAACTTTAGTCCTGACCCCTGCCGCCCTGCCCCGCCCCCCACCACCGGCACAGTTAGTGGGCCGGCCAACGCGCCACGTGGCGCACCGTCACTGGCCCGGCCAACGCGCGCCGTCGAGGATTTGTTTCTAGTTTTTTTAATAGTGTTAAGTTTTGTAGTTATTTAAAAACAGTACTTAATATAGAATTTATTAAATAGTTATATTATATTAGTAATTATATTTTTCATATTTATGTAATGTTGATTACTTAATTTTTCGGTTACAAAATGTTACATAATTAAAAAAAACATTATTTAATCAAGAAATTATTTACTATTTAAATTATACATATGAAAACTTTCTATTGTTATTTGAGTCAAAAATATTAATGAGCTTTTTTGTTATAATTGTTTACGAGTTTTTCGTTAATGGCTAACATTTTTGAGTTTATTAAAATATAATAATGAGTTATTCGCTATAACTAAGTATTTAAAAAACACCCTTAATAATTATACATATATTCAAACTTTAGTATAGTTATGTGCAAAGTTTCATAGTGTTATACGCATTTTGTTATCGTTTAAAAATGTTCCATAATTATAAAGAAACAGTATTGAATATAGAATATTATTTGATAAAAAGTGCACGCAATGACAAAATGAAACAAAAGAAAATATGTAGTAATAAAGTTATTATGACTCATAAGAGACAAAAAAAGTGAGGCAAAAAAATAGCCCAACCATCCTTGCAGGCCGCAACTAGACGTAATTGGTCCAGCCCGATCAAGCCGGCGGCGAAAGGGCCGGCCTTTCGACCTTGTTGCGGCCTGTAGGATGGTCACAACGGGGCAGTGGCGGGAGGAATTTTTCAGTTGAGTTCGAAAGGGTTTGGGGAGGGAGGTATATAAGCCGGTCGTGGCATCATTCGACAGGCGAGGTGGGACTAAACTTTAGTCTTGACCCCCGCCACCCAGCCCCGCCCCCCACCACCGGCACAGTCAGTCGGCCGGCCCACGCGACCAGTGGTGCACCGTCGCTGGGCCGGCCAACGCGTGCTGTCGAATGATTGTTTCTAGTTTTTTTTTCAAAAATAGTCCTAAGTTTTTTAGTTATTTCTGCCTTTCGTTATCGTTTAATAAATTTTCATATGAAAACTTGCAGGCATGATGGACGTGATGATGCGTGCGGGTGCAAAAAGTTTGGGGTCCACCAACTGAGTCAGAAAAGAAAACGCACTACGGGGGCGACCTCCTTCATATCCGATCAGTGCTGGTTGCATAGGTGGTATGAGGTGGCATGCATGAAACGTCTCCCAATTTAGGAAGGAAGTGGGCATGCCCATCGTAGGACCCCACGCGAGATTTGAACGAACTCGAGCACCAAACACACGTTGCGTCATGCCCGGTCAGTGTTTTCGTTGATTTTCGCGGGGAAAATGTTAAGAAATACATACGGTGTCGAAAAATTATGAAAACTTGCAGGCATGATGGACGCGATGATGCGTGCGTGTGCAAAAAGTTTGGGGTCCACCGGCTGAGTCAGAAAAGAAAACGCACTACGGAGGTGACCTCCTTCATATCTGATCAGTGCTGGTTGCATAGGTGGTACGAGGTGGCAAGCATGAAACTTCTCCCAATTTTTGCAGGCAGTGGGCATGCCCATCGTAGGACCCCAGACAAGATTTGAACGAATTTGGGCACCAAACGCACGTTGCATCACGCCTAGTCAGTGTTTTCGGTGATTTTCACGGGGAAAATATTAAGAAATTCGTACGGTGTCGAAAAATTATGAAAATTTGTAGGCATAATGGGCGTGATGATGCGTGTGTGTGCAAAAAGTTTGGGGTCCACCAGCTGAGTCAGAAAAGAAAACAAACTAAGGTGGTGACCTCCTTCATATCTGATCAGTGCTGGTTGCATAGGTGGTACAAGGTGGCGTGCATGAAATGTCTCCCAATTTTGGCAGGCAGTGGGCATGGCCATCGTAAGACCCCACGCAAGATTTGAACGAATTCGGGCACCAAACGCACATTGCGTCACGCCCGGTCAGTGTTTTCAGTGATTTTCATGGGGAAAATGTTAAGAAATTCGTATGGTGTCGAAAAAATATGAAAACTTGCAGGCATGATGGACGTGATGATGCGTGCGTGTGCAAAACGTTTGGGGTCCACCGCTTGAGTCAGAAAAGAAAACGCACTACAAAGGCAACCTCCTTAATATCCGATCAGTGTTGGTTGCATAGGTGGTACAAGGTGGCATGCATGAAACGTCTCCCAAATTTGGAAGGCAGTGGGCATGCCCATCGTAAGACGCCACGCAAGATTTGAACGGATTCGGGCACCAAACGCACTTTGCATCACGCCCGGTCAGTGTTTTCAGTGATTTTCATGGGGAAAATGTTAAGAAATTCGTATGGTGACGAAAAATTATGAAAACTTGCAGGCATGATGGACGTGATGATGCGTGCGTGTGCAAAAAGTTTGGGGTCCACCGCTTGAGTCAGAAAAGAAAACACACTACAGAGGCGACCTCCTTCATATCCGATCAGTGCTGGTTGCATAGCTGGTACAAGGTGGCATGCATGAAACGTCTCCCAAATTTGGAACGCAGTGGTCATGCCCATCGTAAGACCCCACGCAAGATTTGAACGAATTCGGGCACCAAACGCACGTTGCATCATGCCCGGTCAGTGTTTTCGGTGATTTTCGCGGGGAAAATGTTAAGAATTCGTACGGTGTCGAAAAATAATGAAAACTTGCAGGCATGGTGGACATGATGATGCGTGCTTGTGCAAAAAGTTTGGGGTCCACCGGCTGAGTCAGAGAAGAAAACGCACTACGGAGGTGACCTCCTTCATATCCGATCAGTGCTATTTGCATAGATGGTACGAGGTGGCATGCATGAAATGTCTCACAATTTTGGTAGGCTGTGGGCGTGCCCATTGTAGGACCCCACACAAGATTTGAACGAGTTCGGGCACCAAACGCACGTTGCGTCACGCCCAGTCAGTGTTTTCGATGATTTTCACGGGGAAAGTATTAAGCAATTCGTACGGTGTCGAAAATTTATGAAAACATGCAGCATGATGGGCGTGATGATGCATGCGTGTGCAAAAATTTTGTGGTCCACTGGCTGAGTCAGAAAAGAAAACGCACTACGAAGGTGACCTCCTTCATATCCGATCAGTGCTGGTTATATAGGTGGTACGAGGTGGCATGCATGAAACATCTCCCAATTTTGGAAGGCAGTGGGCATGCCCATCGTAGGACCCCACGCAAGATTCGAACGAATTCAGGCACCAAACACACGTTGCATCATGCCCGATCAGTGTTTTCAGTGATTTTCGCGGGGAAAATGTCAAGAAATTTGTACGGTGTCGAAAAGTTATGAAAACTTGCAGGCATGATTGACGTGATGATGCGTGCGTGTGCAAAAATTTTGGGGTCCACCGGCTGAGTCAGAAAAGAAAACACACTACGGAGGTGACCTCCTTCATATCCAATCAGCGTTGGTTGCATAGGTGGTACGAGGTGGCATGCATGAAACGTCTCCCAATTTTGGCAGGCAGTGGGCATGCCCATGACTCCACACAAGATTTTAACGAATTCGGGCACCAAACGCATGTTGCATCACGCCCGGTCTGTGTTTTTGGTGGTTTTCACGGGGAAAATATTAAGAAATTCGTACGGTGTCGAAAAATTATGAAAACTTGCAGCATGATAAGCGTGATGATGCGTTCCTGTCTAAATAGTTTGGGGTCCACCGGCTGAGTGAGAAAAGAAAATGCAGTACGGAGGTGACCTCCTACATATCCGATTAGTGTTGGTTGCATAGGTGGTAAGAGGTGGCATGCATGAAACGTCTCCCCATTTTGGCAGGCAGTGGGCATGCCCATCGTAAGACCCCACGCAAGATTTGAACGAATTTGGGCACCAAACACACGTTGCGCCACGCCCAGTCAGTGTGTTCGGTGATTTTCATGGGCAAAATGTTAAGAAATTCGTACGGTGTCAAAAAATTATGAAAACTTGCAGGCATGATGGATGTGATGATGCGTGCCTGTGCAAAAAGTTTGGGGGTCCAGGTCCACCGGCTGAGTGAGAAAAGAAAACGCACTACGGAGCTGACCTCCTTCATATCCGATCAGTGCTGGTTGCATAGGTGGTACGAGGTGGCATGCATGAAACAACTCCTAATTTTGGAAGGCAGTGGGCATGCCCATCGTAGGACCCCATGCAAAATTTGAACGAATTCAGGCACCAAACCCACATTGCGTCACGCCCGGTCAGTGTTTTCGGTGATTTTCGCGGGGAAAATGTTAAGAAATTCGTACGGTGTCGAAAAGTTATGAAAACTTGCAGGCATGATGGACGTGATGATGTGTGTGTGTGCAAAAAGTTTGAGGTCCACCGGCTAAGTTAGAAAAGAAAACGCACTACGGAGGTGACCTCCTTCATATCCGATCAGTGCTGGTTGCATAGGTGGTACGAGGTGGCATGCATGAAACGTCTCCCAATTTTTGCAGGCAATGGGCATGCCCATCATAGGACCCCACACAAGATTTGAACGAATTCGGGCACCAAACGCACGTCGCATCACGCCCGGTAAGTGTTTTCGGTGATTTTCATGGGGATAATGTTAAGAAATTCATATGGTGTCGAAAAGTTATGAAACCTTGCAGGAATGATGGGCGTGATGATGCGTGCGTGTGCAAAAATTTTGGGGTCCACCGGCTAAGTCAGAAAAGAAAACACACTACGTAGGTGACCTCCTTCATATCCGATCAGTGCTGGTTGCATAGGTGGTATGAGGTGGCATGCATGAAACGTCTCCCAATTTTGGCTGGCAGTGGGCATGGCCATCGCAAGAGCCCACACAAGATTTGAACGAATTCGGGCACCAAACGCATGTTGCGTCACACCCAGTCTGTATTTTCGGTGATTTTCACGGGGAAAATGTTAAGAAATTCATACGGTGTCGAAAAAATATGAAAACTTGCAGGCATGATGGACGTGATGATGCGTGCGTGTGCAAAAAGTTTGGGGTCCACCGCTTGAGTCAGAAAAGAAAACGCACTACAGAGGCGACCTCCTTCATATCCGATCAGTGCTGGTTTCATAGGTGGTACAAGGTGGCATACATGAAACGTCTCCCAAATTTGGAAGGCAGTGGGCATGCCCATGTAAGACCCCACGCAAGATTTGAACGAATTCGGGCACCAAACGCACGTTGCGTCACGACCGGTCAGTGTTTTCGGTGATTTTCGCGGGGAAGATGTTAAGAAATTTGTATGGTGTCGAAAAATTATGAAAAGTTGCAGGCATGATGGACGTGATGATGCGTGCATGTGCAAAAAGTTTGGGGTCCACCGGCTGAGTCAGAAAAGAAAACGCACTACGGAGGTGACCTCCTTCATATCCGATCAGTGATAGTTGCATAGGTGGTACGATGTGGCATGCATGAAATGTCTCACAATTTTGGCAGGCTGTGGGCGTGCCCATTGTAGGACCCCACACAAGATTTGAACGAGTTCGGGCACCAAACGCACGTTGCGTCACGCCTGGTCAGTGTTTCCGGTGATTTTTATGGGGAAAATATTAAGAAATTCGTACGGTGTCAAAAAATTATGAAAACTTGCAGGCATGATGGACGTGATGATGTGTGCGTGTGCAAAAAGTTTGGGGTCCACCGGTTGAGTAAAAGAAAACGCACTATGGAGGTGACCTCCTTCATATCCGATCAGTGTTGGTTGCATAGGTGGTACGAGGTGACATGTTTGAAACGTCTCCCAATTTTGGCAGGCAGTGGGCATGCCCATCGTAGGACCCCACGCAAGATTTGAACGAATTCGGGCACCAAACAGATGTTGCGTCACGCCCAGTTAGTGTTTTCGGTGATTTTCACGAGGAAAATGTTAAGAAATTCGGACGGTGTCCAAAAATTATGGAAACTTGCATGCATGATGGACCTGATGATGCGTGCGTGTGCAAAAAGTTTGTGGTCCGCTGGCTGGGTCAGAAAAGAAAACTCACTACGGAGGTGACCTCCTTCATATCCGATTAGTGCTGGTTGCATAGGTGGTACGAGGTGGCATGCATGAAATGTCTCCCAATTTTGGCAGGAAGTGGGAAGGCCCATCATAGGACCCCACGCAAGATTTGAATGAATTCGGTCACCAAACGCACATTGCGTCACGCCCGATTAGTGTTTTCAGTGATTTTCACAGGGAAAATGTTAAGAAATTTGTACGATGTCAGAAAATTATGAAAACTTGCACGCATGATGAACCTGATGATGCGTGCGTGTGCAATAAAATTGAGTGGTTGAATGGTTGAGTTAGAAAAAACGCATTAATATTTTCTGTTAGAAAAAACACATTGATATTTTATGTCCTTAAAAAACATCGGAGATAATGGCTCTCCATTTGAAGAATATGCATGATCCTTGTGAACCTTCACAAGCTCTCTGAGCAGGTGAAGTCTCACATCAATCCTGCATATCCACCAAATAGAGTCCCACAAACACAGATGTTTGTTCATGTCAAAAAATAATAGTATATAAAGGAGTCAACGGTGCGCCGGCTTAGCAATGTGGTATTAAACTAGGGGCGATGTTAAAGTACAATGCATTTATTTGTTTTATATAAATGCATTAGGGCCCAGCCGGCGGAAGTTTTACGGGATGGGCCAATAGGCGTATGGCGTGACCACGTCTTATGACGTCGTACGTGCGTGCATGGGCATGGTAACTACACCGCCATTACCTAGCCCCACGACTGCCTAACCCCGCCGCCTCCACGCACGACCTCACCCCGATCCCACGGACGCACCGTCGTGGCCGTCCCAGCTCCCTTCCCTGCCACCCTCACGATGGCCATACAGTCCGTCATCTACGCACGCGACTTGGATCTCGGCCCGGCCGGGTCGTCTCGGCAAAGTCGCCCACACCCAGAACCCTACAGTGGGCCGTCGGCCACCGCAGCGGTGTGGGCAGAGGGCGCGCGGCTACCACGACTAACCCACACCTGGTGGGGATAGCCAACGGGGCTGCCGGTGCACCTACCGTGGGAAGGTATGGTATTAGAGTAAACCATATGTAATGTTTTTAAAATCTCGTAACTAGTCAAATGACGTTCATCTTATTTAGAATGCAAGAATACAGAGATGTGCACTTCTCGGTTGAGAAGTTGTGCGAATTGGTGGGAAAATTCACACACAGACAACGCATGAGGCTATGTGACACAAATTTGGATAGTATGTTGGCAATTCCTTTGGTGAAAATGAGGAAAATTTTATTGGAATTTATGATTACAAGTTATGATACTAGTAGAAAGCGATTTATTATTCGGCCAAATACTGACGACATCACTGTGCTTAATGAAGATGTTTATGACATATTCGGTCTACGGAACGAGGGTGATGATGTGATTAGCATGATAGAAACCGTAGAACTAGACGCCAAAAAAATTGTTCCGAATAGGTTTATAGACAAAAGAACGGGCCTAATCATCATTGATGACTTGATAAAAAATATTGTTGATAGGCAGTCATATGATGATGATTTTGTGAGAAGGATCGTACTGGTTCTTATGGGTACAGTCTTAGCACCACAATCCACCAAGTTTGTTCCTTGTCGTTATTACAAAATGGTGGAGGATCTCAGCACTATCAAGTCATACAATTGGAACTATTTCACGTTGCATGTGTGCATGGATGCTATTAAAAAATGGTCGAAGATCTTGAAATATTCCATTGGCCTATCGGCAACTTGGCTCTTCTTCAGGTACAAGTAATTTCATAATACTTGTATATGTACATATATTTTTCATGTGATATATGTGTCTGACTAATTGTGTTTACTATCATTCAGTATATATACTGGGAAAAACTTGAGCCAATTGGTCTGGATGCATTTGATTCTTTGTCTCGTGAATACCTTCTAATGCTTAACTGGCCAGAAACGGAAGGGAAAAAGACAGACGACTATGACAACATACACGGGCGGGGTACCGGCAATGTAAGTCAATAAGTATAGTCCTTATTTTTTCACTTATTAATTAAGTATATTCATTATGTAATGCTCTTCATTTTTTTGTGTGTTGTACAGATTGGAAACTGCATTAGCGAAGAGTACAGACGTGCTAAGGTTGCACGCGAAGGGACAGTCCTAGAGGAAGAATTGCCGAAAACTAAGCGGAAAGGTGGTGGCAGGAGTAGAAAGGCAAGCACGTCGGCGGTTTCATCAAACACAAATTATAATATGGACCGTGTGATGTCATACATAAAACTGCTTCACGAGGAGGTTCTCAATATTCTCGAAAGATGTGCATAGGTAATTTAGAAGTTGTATTCAATGTGCTTTAATTATTCAACTACTTATCGTGTTTCATTTGTGTTTGTAGATGGTAATGGAAAGGTTAAACACGGAAGGTGTGATGTACAAACCCAATAAGAGGGACAACGTTGACGAATTTGATGATGTAGGTGAAGGACTTGGGATGTAGTATGGCTACAAGTCAAAATATGGGCCGTCAAAATATTGGCCAGATGTTGAGTCACCTACCGACATAAAGATAGGAACATCTTTCACGGGTATGTATGATACCTCCGTGCCCATTGAGGACACAGGTGCTCCGGCGATGACTCTGAGTAAAGGTGAAGCTACTGATCCTTTCATTATAGAGGATAATGGAAACTCTCCATCTTTCGCATCAACTTTACGGACAATAGACTTTCCGTCTATGTCCCAAACCCCGCAGAATGCTGATATTTCTGGTGAGTCTATGGGTGGTTTGTCACCAACAAAGTCTGAAGAATCGTTTGAGAGTTTCCCGACAAAGAGCAAGATAGCCAATGGTGATGGCAGTCAGGACAATGAAAGTAAACGCAAACGAAATCCGTCAAAATATTGTCAATTGCCCTACGACCTTCTCATTACCCGCAACGAACGTGTTAAAAAAGTAAGTCAAATACTACTTTATTATGCATTCACGCCTTCTGTAATTTCTTTTATTATTTAACTAACTGTAAATACATTGCTTTAGAGCTGTTTGCATCATCACCACATTCAATTCTAGAAAGTTCTCTTAAATGACTCTTTCGGCGTTCTGGGAACGGGGGTCCCCAGACTTGCCTGCCTGCGGCCTACGGTGTGGCTCAAGGGGTGGCCCAGTACGGCCCATCTTCATCAACTCAAGCTCAAGACCCGCGCGAGGGTCCAATCCTCGTGGGGCAGACGACGCAAGGCTTCGTCAGGTATGGCCTCACCAGGCTGGCTCGCGAGGAGGCGGGGAGATCAAGGCAGGGGTACCTCGCGAGGAGCTCGTGACGCAAGCCATGACGATCGAGACCAGGCGGGCACCAGGCGGGCGCCGGCCTGCGCAGTGTCCTTGTTTCCTCTTTGGTGCAAAGGGGGCAATCGCAGGCGTGGAGTACCAAGGCATCAAACAAAGGTTACCATTTCAGTTCAACGACACCAAGACCAGCAGAGCGGTAGGACGGAGGTCACCGTGGAGCCCAAGACATCGTCATCGCCAGTGCCTTTGGCAACCGAAGACCAACTTTAGTCAGGATAACTTGTACTAGATGTTCCCCTTCAAAATAGCCGTTGTTGGCGCCTTTCCCGCTCAATATTTGGGAAGAGGACTAGGGCCTCTATATATAGGGATAACCAGCACAGTAGAAGCAATCTCATCGAGTTCTGATCAGAACCAGGGGCGATCGAACTCACCCAAGTAGTTCACCGCACCAGCCCAAGAACACCTCTCGTGAGGCTGTTCTTCCTTTGTACTGTTCCTCATCAGCCCGTGAGGCAATCCACCACACCACACACTGGATTAGGGTATTACACCACAACGGTGGCCTGAACCAGTATAAACCTTGTGTCCCTTGTGTTGTTCATCGTGTAGCTTAGATTCTCAGCGAGGCATTTGGACCTGGATCGGTAGGGGGAAGATCTTCACGCGCACCCCGGAGTTTGAACCTTAAGGGTTTAGCCGGAACCCTATATCCGACATTTGGCACGCCAGGTAGGGGTGCGCCGGAATCTTTCTTCCGTTGTTCCGCGTTCGATCGTTCGTCGCATCCATGGCTGACGCTCACCGAGCTCGCGCCGAGCATTGGGCTGCTCTCGCCGCCTGCGTCGCCCAAACGGCTCTCGTCGGTGGGCCTCCCCGTCGTTCCCCGTCACCTGCCGCCAACGCCGCCACCAGCCTGCTGAGAAACGAGCAGCAGGCATCATTGCTGCATCCCTCGGTGCGGTGGGAAGTCCGCACCGCCACTCCATCGCTGACTCCTGCTGGTTCGTCGTTGGACGCCCATCGCGCTCCCATGAACACGCATGCAGCGTTGCTCCTGGCACGTGAGCTCCTACACTACCGCCCTATCGACGACCTCTCCGAGGAGTGGCTCGCTCGCATCATCGAGCTCGTCAGCGCCACAAGAGGCTCCCCTACGCCGTCCCTCTCGCTGCCTCGCCTGCCGTCCTGCATGGGTGATGCGGCTCAGGAGGTGCCTCCGCCACCTCCTCCCCAAGAAGGCGCCCTGGCTCCCAGGCGCGTGGCCCCTGGACGAGACCCACCACGTCCAGCACCCGCGTGATAAGAAAGGAGCTGCCAAGAAATACCTCGTCCCCAGGAAGGTGCTCGCGTGCTCCCTGCACCAGCACGCCATGACCGCATCCCTGCGCTAGCACGTCAAGACCCCGCGCTGCCCATAGCGGCGGCGCGCGGGAATCCCTAGGAGCAAGCCCCGCGTTAGCAAAGGGCTCCGGTGGCCACCGCAGGCTGCCGTGCCTTCACCATCGAGCTATGCAGTGTCGCCTGGCCAAGCATGTTCAAGCCGGATCTACCTCCTCGTTACGGTGGCACTGCCGACCCCGTAGAGTTCCTGTAGCTCTACGAGCTGGGCATCGAAGCGGCCAACGGAGACGAAAAGGTCACGGCGAATAGGTTTCCCATGGCGCTCAAAGATGGTGCCCGCACCTGGCTCCTGAACGTGCCTCCTGGCACGATCTCCTCTTGGGACGAGATGCGTACCCGCTTCATCGCTAACTTCTAGGGCACTCACGACCATCCTCCAGACGTGGGTGACCTGCGCCGCATCAAGCAGCAACCTGTAGAGACCCTGCAGAAGTATATCTAGTGCTTCAACATCGCTCACCTCAACATTCCCAAGGTAACTGAGTAGGCCATCATCTCAGCGTTCTCTGATGGCGTCTGCGACATCAAGATGAAGGAGGAACTGGCAATCCATGAGGATCTGTGCACATCTCTAGAGCTGTTCAACCTGGCGACCAAGTGCGCGAGGGCTGAGGAGGGACGCCCCTCCCTTCTCGAGCTCCTAGCTGCTGACCCGGAAGAGAAGAAAGCCAAGAGCAAAGACCTGAAGCGCAGAGGAGCAGCCATGTTCGCAACATAACCAGACACGAAGCGCGGCAGGGACCAGCCGGAGTCTTCCAAGGGCAGCCGGGACTGCGTGTGCCACGACCTCCACACCCACAACACCAACAAATGCCAAGAGCTCAAGGCCGTGCGAGAAGGACGTATCGGTCAACGCCCCGAGCGCAATGATCGGGGCTACGGCTAAGGAGGAGGAAGAGGTGGAGGATGATGGGACGACCGAGGCCCTCGCCAAGAGTGGCGTGACTGACCTCGCGAGGACCACTGACAGGACCAGCCTCGTGAGGGGTTTGGAGGGATCAGCCTCGCGAGGATCGCCCGCAGGGCACCGCAGGCCTTCCTCCTCTGCCACCACCGCCAAGAAGGAATGACGACCATCATCAGGACGAGGGGACTGGGGGCTTCCAGGAGCCACGTGCTATCGCTTGCATCTTGGGCGGTGCCCAGGCCCCAGCCTCTCAGCGCATCTTCAAGCAGTTTGCCCGCGAGGTGAACGCAGTCCTCCCCAAGCTCGAGGCCATGCGCCCTATCAGGTGGTCCACATGCGCCATCACATTCAACTCAATGGATTAGCTCAAGTGTGTGGCTATAGTCGGGGTCCTCCCAATGCTTTGTTCCCCAGTCATCAGCAATGTGCGAGTTACCAGGACCCTCATCGCTGGTGGCACAGGACTCAACGTCCTGTCCGTCGAGAAATTCAACAATCTCCAAGTGCCATATGACCAGCTTCAGCCGACTAAGCCTTTCTCAGGAGTCACTGACGGTTCTACCATCCCGATAGGCCAGGTCCGCCTCCCTCTCACCTTTGGACAGCACAAGAACTACCGTACCGAGCTCATCGACTTCGACGTTGCCCACATTCGCCTACCATACAATGCCATCCTCGGGTATCCAGCCCTGGCCAAGTTCATGGCAGTGACTCACCATGGTTACAATGTCCTCAAGATGTCGGGAAGCGGCGGAGTCATCACACTCCCCTGCGAAGAGAAGGATGCGGTGTGTTCTCTCGAGTGTGCCTTCCAAGCTGCATCAGTTGAGGACCCAGACAGCAAGAGTGGGAACCTTCCCGAAAGACATCACCCAGCTCAAGGCCTTAGGAGGCAGGCATCTCCGGAGGCGCCGCGTCAGGATCTGCGCCCATCCAAGGGGAGCCTCCCTCCATCGCATAGGAAGGCACGCCCGGCGCCCTCCTCTGGCAAGGCTCGGGGGCTCTCTCCTGGAGGGCCTCAGACTTTGCCAAGATCACGAGGGAGGCGCTCAGGCACCACTTGGAGGCATGATTTGCGGCACGTTTCCCTCAGGAAGGCATGAGGCAAGGAGGGCCCAACACTTAGGAGTTCATCACCAAGGTCACTCAGGAGCTGCAGGAATCGAGAGTCATGCGTGGCAGTCGTCACCTACCAGGTGTAGCTCCCCATCCAGGTGAGGATGGCGGGTTGTGCGTCTGCATCGACTACCCAGGGCTCAACCGAGCCACATCTCAAGACATTTTTGGCCTTCGCGTGTGGGATGTTGCGAGGGTCCACCACACAGCTACGTTGGCATGCCTTCTGGTCTGCCGAACGTGGCTGCTGCTCACCAGATCCTATTGTGGAGCATTCTGGAAGCTCAGGAGGCCAGGCACTGTGCGTTCCTAGCGGAGATGGAGATGGACCTTGAGGAGCCGCCCGGACCCCAGAGCCTCCCGAGGCTCAGGGCTCCGATGGCTTGTGAAGATCGGTTTCTTCACCGCGCATCGTCAGCTACTCCAACACCCGCTCTGCAATGATATCATGTGACATCTTTCGAGTTTCATTTCAGCTGGGAGCGCCCTCAGGGCTGCATCATTCCCAGGTCGCGTGGGTCCGTCCCTGCGGCATGTATCTGTTTTGCTTATGTATTTAGTTCACTTTGCTGGGGGCGCCCCTCGGGCTGCATCATCCCCAAGCCGCTCGGGCCTGACCCAGTGGCGTGTATCTTTCCTGCATCTATCTAAGCTGATTTGCTCTTCATGCTTAACCTGCCTATGATAATCGCCTGCTTGATTAACACCTACATTTGGAGCCGCTCGCTCCGGCACGACAATTGTGCATGGGTCCGTCCCTGCAACGTCAACAAATCTGAGTGGTCAAGCTCTCACCACGGCGGCCCCGCAAAGCGCTACCTCACCAGGCCCTCAATGCCCTCATCACTCCCTCGGAGCAACCAATGGCTAGCCAGCAATCGTAATTGCAGTCCTTGTTTCCCTCGTGTTGGTTTAGAGGGTCCACCTAAGGAATAACGTGGGAGGCGTCGCGAGCTCTATCTCTCTCATGCCCGTATGAGACGCTCGCGCGTTAAAATGGGGGCGCCTGAGCATCGCGACAAAGGGGACCTTACTGGCTCTCCAGCCCTCACCCCCTGGCCTTGTCCACGGCATCGCGACCTGGCACACCAGCGGCGGCTGAGCTCGCTCAAGGGCCGGGACCTAAGGACGTATAGCACGAAGGAGAGTGCGGGGAAGGGAGGAGAATCTCACGAAGGCCTGACCGAGTGACATCCCAGCTGCCAACACGCATGTCTGGCACCTCGCGAAGGGACGGCTCCAAGCTCTCGAGATAAGTCACGCGCCTGGAACAGCTAATTGATGTGATCCCCAACCCTCACTTAAAATGGCTTCGTGACGGCGACGTTGCCTTCCTTTCTCGCCCAGTGGCGGCTGCTTGAGCGCAAAGGGGACCTCCTTAGCATCGCACCTCAGGGGCTCTTACTGGACCTCGGGCCGCTCACCTCCTGGCCTTGACCACGGCATCACGACCTGGCATACCAGCGACGGCTGAGGCCTGCCTGGGGACCGGGACCTGTCAGCATAGAGCACCAAGCCGTCGCGAGGTTACAAAGGGGAAACCAAGCTTGAGCAGGACAAGCATCTTGCACCACTTCACGATGAGGATAAGATCAACAAAAGACACGACAGACGCTTTACATGCCCCCACGGGGTATTTCCTTGGTTCCTCACAGAAAACAAAAGACGCAAATCCTAAGGAGCCCTGACTGCATGTGCCTCCACGGCCGACGCCATCATCAACAGTGGGCCACGAGGAGCCGGCGCCAACCCCCCATCCATATCAGCCGCGCCGGCGGCCTGAGGCAGCTGTCTTGCTCCGAGCACGACGCGAGCTCGGGGGATCGTAGCTATCGTCGCTTGTCTCCAGAGTCATGAGAAGCTTGGAAGAATCGCTGGACTCCCCAGCATCGCTGCTGCTGCCAGAAGCATCGCTGGGGAAGCGGGTCGCAGGCCTAGCCCTCGCCATGTCGATCCCCTGGCCACCTCCTCTGGGGCAGCACTCCAACCGACGTCCTTCCGTGTCGAAGACCTTGAAGAGCATCAAGGAGGCGCCATCGTTTTCGAAATGAATCATGAAGGCGCACCTGTTTGGCAGACCCGGGCAATCTCGCCCCAGCCTTTGGTCATGTAGACCTTGCTCGGAGCAACAACATCAACATCCGCTCCGGTCACGGGGGTACCGCAGTCGGCGTGCTGCAGCCAGAGCTCAAGAGGCCCCCTCGGCGACATCACGAAGGCAAAGGAAGGAGGAAGGTGTATCCAGGAGCTTGAGGGCATGGCGGCATGAAGCACAAGCTCGCGAGAGGAGTCCGCGGCGTGGACTCCATGAGCGACGGTGCGAACCGCCGTGACCCATCGACGCTGCCGACGGCGCGGGCGGCGCCGCTCGGCGTCTTCTTCTCTAGGGCCCTCAGCCCGGGCGTACAAAGGCAGCGGAAACACAGGGGGTGGCCGCGCATACCAAGGCCTCGATGTCTCCGGCCGAGCAACCTCGTCATGGCGGCTGGGGACTGGCCGCTTCTTCGGCGGGAGCGGGTCCGGCCCCTCTCGGAGGGCCTTTCCTTTCTCCTCGGCTGAGAACCGACGGATCGGCGCCATTGGTGTCAAGATGGAGGAGGAGCGAGGAAGAAGGAGCAGAGCAAGAAGAGATGGAGTGCAGGGGATCACGCCTCTCCGTACTTATAGCCCAGATGAGGCCAACCGTTGGCCTCCACGATCGTAGGTAATCATGACTCTTTTTGCATGTAGCAGGGACTCGTCAAGTCGGGCAGTTGCCGAGGCAGCGTGGAGAAGCGGAGACGCCCATGTCCAATCGAGACCAGGCGGGCGCCAGGCGGGCACCGGCCTGCGCAGTGTCCTTGTTTCCTCTTTGGTGCAAAGGGGGCAATCGCAGGCATGGAGTACCAAGGCATCAAGCAAAGGTTACCATTTCAGTTCAACGAGACCAAGACCAGCAGAGCGGTAGGACGGAGGTCACCGTGGAGCCCAAGACGGCATCATCGCCAGTGCCTTTGGCAACCGAAGACCAACTTTAGTCAAGATAACTTGTGCTAGATGTTCCCCTTCAAAATGGCCGTTGTTGGCGCCCTTCCCGCTAAATATTTGGTAAGAGGACCAGGGCCTCTATATATAGGTATAGCCACCACAGTAGGAGCAATCCCATCGAGTTCTGATCAGAACCAGGGGCGATCGAACTCACCCAAGTAGTTCACCGCACCAGCCCAAGAATACCTCTCGCGAGGCTGTTCTTCCTTTGTACTATTCCTCATCAGCCCGTGAGGCAATCCACCACACCACACACTGGATTAGTGTATTACACCACAACGGTGGCCTGAACCAGTATAAACCTTGTGTCCCTTGTGTTGTTCATCGTGTAGCTTAGATTCTCAGTGAGGCGTTTGGACCTGGATCGGTAGGGGGAAGATCTTCAAGTGCACCCCGGAGTTCGAACCTTAAGGGTTTAGCCGGAACCCGATATCCGACATTTGGTGCACTAGGTAGGGGTGCGCCAGAATCTTTCTTCCGTTGTTCCGCGTTCGATTGTTCGTCACATCCATGGCTGACGCTCGCCGAGCTCGCGCCGAGCGTCGGGCTGCTCTCGCCACCCGCGTCGCCCAGACGGCTCCCGTCGGTGGGCCTCCCCATTGTTTCCCATTGCCGGCCCAGCGGGGAACGAGTAGCAGGCGTCGTTGCTGCATCCCTCGGTGCGGTGGGAAGTCTGCACCGCCACTCCGTCGCTGATTACTGCTGGTTCATCGTTGCACGCCCATCGCGCTCCCACGATCACGCATGCCGCGTTGCTCCTGGCACGTGAGCTCCGACACTACCGCCCTGTCGACGACCTCTACAAGGAGTGGCTCGCTCGCATCACCGAGCTCGTCAGTGCCATAGGGGGCTCCCCGGCGCCGTCCCTCTCGCTGCCTCGCCCTTCGTCCTGCGTGGGTGATGCGGCTCGGGAGGTGCCTCTGCCACCTCGTCCCCAAGAAGGCACCCTGGCTCCCAGGCGCACGGCCCCTGGACGAGACCCACCACGTCCAGTGCCCGCGCGACAAGAAAGGAGCTGCCAAGAAATCCCTCGTCCCCAAGAAGGTGCTCGTGTGCTCCCTGCACCAGCACGCCATGACCGCATCCCTGCGCTGGCATGTCAAGACCCCGCGCTACCCCTGGCGGCGGTGCGCAGGAATCCCTAGGAGCAAGCCCACGTCAGCAAAGGGCTCTGGTGGCCACCGCAGGCTGCCGCGCCTTCGCCACCGAGCTATGCAGTGTCGCCTGGCCGAGCATGTTCAAGCCGCATCTGCCTCCTCGCTACGGCGGCACTGCCGACCCCGCAGAGTTCCTGCAGCTCTACGAGATGGGCATCGAAGCGGCCAAGGGAGACGAAAAGGTCATGGCGAATCGGTTTCCCATGGCGCTCAAAGATGGTGCCCGCACCTGGCTCCTGAACCTGTTTCCTGTCACGATCTCCTCTTGGGATGAGATGCGTACCCGCTTCATCGCCAACTTCCAGGGCACTCGTGACCATCCTCCAGTCGTGGGTGACCTACGCCGCATCAAGCAGTAACCTAGAGAGACCCTGCAGAAGTACATCCGGCGCTTCAACATCGCTCGCCTCAACATTCCCAAGGTAACCGAGGAGGCCGTCATCTCAGCGTTCTCTGATGGCGTCCGCGACGTCAAGATGAAGGAGGAACTGGCAATCCACGAGGATCTGTGCACATCTCTAGAGTTGTTCAACCTGGCGACCAAGTGCACGCGGGCTGAGGAGGGATGCCCCTCCCTTATCGAGCTCCTAGCTGCTGACCCGGAAGAGAAGAAAGCCAAGGCCAAAGACGTGAAGCGCAAACGAGCAGCCATGTTTGCAACAGAACCAAACACGAAGCGCGGCAGGGACCAGCCAGAGTCTTCCAAGGGCAGCCGATACTGCGTGTACCACGACCTCCACACCCACAACACCAACGAATGCCAAGAGCTCAAGGCAGTGCGAGAAGGACGTATCGGTCGACGCCCCGAGTGCAACAATCGGGGCTACGGCTGAGGAGGAGGAAGAGGTGGAAGATGATGGGACGACCGAGGCTCTCGCCAAGGGTGCGTGACCGACCTCGCGAGGACCGCTGAGACGACCAGCCTCGCGAGGGGGCTTGGAGGGATCAGCCTCGCGAGGATCGCCCGGAGGGCACCGCAGGCCTTCCTCCTCTGCCACCACAGCCAAGAAGGAATGACGACCATCAGCAGGACAAGGGGACTAGGGGCTTCCAAGATCCACGTGCTATCTCTTGCATCTTGGGCGGTGCCCAGGCCCCAGCCTCTCAGCGCATCTTCAAGCAGTTTGCCTGCGAGGTGAACGCAGTCCTCCCCAAGCTTGAGGCCACGCGCCCTCTCAGGTGGTCCACGTGCGCATCATGTTCAGCTCAACGGATCAGCTCAAGTGTGCGGCTACAACTGGGGTCCTCCCAATGCTTTGTTCCCCAGTCATCAGCAATGTGTAAGTTACCAGGACCCTCATCGATGGCAGCACAGGACTCAACATCTCGTCCGTCGAGACATTCAACAATCTCCAAGTGCCATATGACCAGCTTCAGCCGACTAAGGCTTTCTCAGGAGTCACTGATGGTTCTACCATCCTGATAGGCCAGGTCCGCCTCCCTCTCACCTTTGGACAGCACAAGAACTACCATACCGTGCTCATCGACTCTGACGTTGCCCACATTCACCTGCCATACAATGCCATCCTCGGGTATCCAGCCCTGGCCAAGTTCATGGCAGTGACTCACCATGGTTACAATGTCCTCAAGATGCCGGGAAGCGGTGGAGTCATCACAGTCCCCTGCGAAGAGAAGGATGCGGTGTGCTCTCCCGAGTGTGCCTTCTAAGCTGCATCAGTTGAGGACCCAGACAGTAAGAGTGGGATACTCCCGAAAGACATCATCCAGCTTAAGGCCTTAGGAGGCAGGCATCTCCGGAGGCGCCGCGTCAGGATCTGCGTCCGTGCAAGGGGCGCCTCCCTCCATCGCATAGGAAGGCACGCCCGGCGCCCTCCTCGGGCAAGGCTCGGGGGCTCTCTCCTGGAGGGCCTCAGACTTTGCCAAGATCACGAGGGAGGCACTCGGGCACCACTTGGAGGCGTGCTTTGCGGCATGTTTCCCTCAGGAAGGCATGAGGCAAGGAGGGCCCAACCCTTAGGAGTTCATCTTCAAGGTCACTCAGGAGCTGCAGGAATCGAGAGTCATGCGCGGCAGTCGTCGCCTACCCGGTGTAGCTCCCCATCCAGGTGAGGATGGCGGGCTGCGCGTCTGCATCGACTACCCAGGGCTCAACCGATCCACATCTTAGGATGTTTCTGGCCTTCACGTGTGGGACGTTGCGAGGGTCCACCACACAGCTACGTTGGCATGCGTTTTGGTCTGCCGAACGTGGCTGCTGCTCACCAGCGCCTGCTGCGGAGCATTCTGGAAGCTCAGGAGGCCAGGCACTGCACGTTCCTGGCAGAGATGGAGATGGACCTTGAGGAGCCGCCCGGACCCCCAGAGCCTCCCGAGGCTCAGGGCTCCAATGGCTCGTGAGGATCGGTTTGTTCACCGCGCATCATCTCCAACACCCGCTCTGCAATGATATCATGTGACATCTTTCGAGTTTCATTTTAGCTGGGAGCGCCCTCAGGGCTGCATCATTCCCAGGTCACGTGGGTCCATCCCTGCGGCATGTATCCGTTTTGCTTATGTATTTAGTTCACTTTGCTGGGGGCGCCCCTCAGGCTGCATCATCCCCAAGCCGTCACCCCCTGGCCTTGTCCACGACATCGCGACCTGGCATACCAGCGGCGGCTGAGCTCGCTCGAGGGCCGGGACCTGAGGACGTATAGCACGAATGAGAGTGCGGGGAAGGGAGGAGAAGCTCATGAAGGACTGACCCAGCAACATTCCAGCTACCAACACGCAGGTCCGGCACCTCGCGAAGGGACGGCTCCAAGCTCTCGAGATAAGTCACGCGCCTGGAACAACTAATTGTTGTGATCCCCAACCCTCACTTAATGCGGCTCTGTGATGGCGACATTGCCTTCCTTTCTCGCCCAGCGGCGGCTGCTTGAGCGCAAAGGGGACCTCCTTAGCATCGCGCATCAGGGGCTCTTACTGGACCTCGGACCGCTCACCTCCTGGCCTTGACCACGGCATCGCGACCTGGCATACCAGTGATGGCTGAAGCCTGCCTGGGGACCGGGACCTGTCAACATAGAGCACCAAGCCGTCGCGAGGTTAGAAAGGGGGAACCAAGCTGGAGCAGGACAAGCATCTTGCACCACTTCACGATCAGGATAAGATCAACAAAAGACACGACAGACGCTTTACATGCCCCCACGGGGTATTTCCTTGGTTCCTCACAGGAAACAAAAGACGCAAATCCTAAGGAGCCCTGACTACATGTGCCTCCACGGCCGACGCCATCATCAACAGTGGGCCACGAGGAGCCGGCGCCAACCCCCCATCCAGATCAGCCGCGCCGGCGGCCTGAGGCAGCTGTCTTGCTCCGAGCACGGCGCGAGCTCGGGGGCTCGTACTTGTCGCCGCTTGCATCCGGAGTCATGAGAAGCTCGAGAGAATCGCTGGACTCCACAGCATCGATGCTGCTGCCGGAAGAGCCGCTGGGGAAGCGGGTCGCAGGCCTAGCCCTCGCCACGTCGATGCCCTGGCCGCCTCCTCTTGGGCAGCACTCCAGCCGGCGTCCTTCCATGTCGAAAACCTTGAAGAGCATCAAGGAGACGCCATCATATTCGAAATGAATCATGAAGGCGCCCCCTGTTCGGCATACCCGGGAAATCTCGCCCCAGCCTCGGGTCATGTAGACCTTGCCCGGAGCGACGACCTCAACCTCCGCTCCGGTCGCGGGGGTACCGCAGTCGGCGTGCTGCAGCCAGAGCTCAAGAGGCCCCATCGGCGGCATCTCAAAGGCAAAGGAAGGAGGAAGGTGTATCCAGAAGCTTGAGGGCATGGCGGCGTGAAGCACGAGCTCGCGAGAGGAGTCCGCGGCGTGGACTCTAGGAGCGACGGCGCGAACCGCTGTGACCCGTTGACACCGCCGACGGCGCAGGCGGCGCCGCTCGGCGTCTTCTTCTCTAGGGTCCTCAGCCCGGGCGTACAAAGGCAGCAGAAACCCATTGGCGTCAAGATGGAGGAGGAGCGAGGAAGAAGGAGCAGAGCAAGAAGAGATGGACTTTAGGGGCTCACGCCTCTCCGTACTTATAGCCTAGAGGAGGCCAACCTTCGGCCTCCACGGTCGTAGGTAATCATGACTCTTTTTGCATGCAGCAGGGACTCGTCAAGTCGGGCAGTTACCGAGGCAGCGTGGAGAAGCGGAGACGCCCACATCCAATCGAGACCAGGCGGGCGCCGGCCTGCGTAGTGTCCTTGTTTCCTCTTTGGTGCAAAGGTGGCAAGCACAGGCATGGAGTACCGAGGCATCTAGCCAAGGTTACCATTTCGGTGCAACGAGACCAAGACCAGCAGAGCGGTAGGATGGAGGTCACCGTGGAGCCCAAGACGGCGTCATCGCCAGTGCCTTTGGTAGCCGAAGACCAACTTTAGTCAGGATAACTTGTACTAGATGTTCCCCTTGAAAATGGCCGTTGTTGGCGCCCTTCCCACTCAATATTTGGGAAGAGGACCAGGGCCTCTATATACAGGGATAGCCACCACAGTAGAAGCAATCTCATCGAGTTCTCATCAGAATCAGAGGCGATCGAACTCACCCAAGTAGTTCACCACACCAGCACAAGAACACCTCTCGCGAGGCTGTTCTTCCTTTATACTGTTCATCATCAGCCCCTAAGGCAATCTACCACACCACACACTGGTTTAGGGTATTACACCACAATGGTGGCCCAAACCAGTATAAATCTTGTGTCCCTTGTGTTGTTCATCGTGTAGCTTAGATTCTCAGCGAGGCGTTTGGACGTGGATCGGTAGGGGGAAGATCTTCGCGCGCACCCCAGAGTTTGAACCTTAAGGGTTTAGCCGGAACCCGATATCTGACAGACTCTGGATCACATAGAGGCAGCCAAAGTTTTTGTTGAGACTCTTGCATCGTCAAAGAAGCATGTGCACCGAACCGTGGTTAATGTGCCGCCACCAGATGGGGACATATGCACGCCAGCTATACTTCGTGATGTCCTCACGTTTAAATGGTTGAATGGCGCTATAAGTATGATTTTTTTTAATAGAACCCTCTTTTGTACTTCAGAAGTTGATATAAAATTTGTACTAATGTATGCAGATAATCAATGCATATTGTAAGCACCTAGAAAACTGTGGTTTTGCTGATCGTCACATATCAACAACATGGTTCTCCAAATTTATGTTGAATAGGGCAAGGGGAAATACCAAGTCAGTAAATAATATAAACTCAGAGAAGCTTACAAGGAAAACAAAAGTCCTCACGAGAGTAATGGATGAGTATTTCGCACGGGACAAGGTATTGCTTTCATATTTATTAGTTTTTGTAAGTCAATATTTTGTAATTGCACTAACATCATGTTATGTAGGCGTATTTTCCTATGCACGTTAACGACAATCATTGGATAACCATAGTGATGCACACCGTCAAGGAGGAGTTTCAAGTTCTTGACTCAAATTCGAATGGCGCAATTAGCCAAAGAATTCGCAATATGATTGCCACACTGGTATACTATAATTTTCGCACTCACATTAAAAAAATATTGGGTCATGCATTTTTATGGTTTATATTGCAGCATACATTATTCTGGTTTATATTGGAACAAATATATATTCTGGTTTCTTAATTTGTTTCAGAGAGCTGAAATTTCTAAGGATATTATGGAGGCCAACTCAATTCTTCAAGCAAAAAAATATCCAGATGTCTCATCATGGCCAATAAATGAGTACGAAATGCTGAGACAAAAAGATGGGTAAGTTCATACTGCATACAACTAGTACAAGCAAGTGCATGCTACGTCCTAAGATGATCGCACATATTTATTGCAGAGTGTCTTGTGAACTTTTTGTGATGTGGTGCATAGAACACTGGGACGAAGATCACTGGACACATGAATTTGACCAAGAAGAGATTAATGCGTCAAGGCCACGTATTGTCGCGGAAATTATTTTTCGGAGGTGAACACATTAGAGAAGGTCTAGATAAAAGTTGTTAAAATCATGGAGAAGGAATAGGTATTAGCATCGGTAGGGTTTTAGTCCCGTAGAAGGTTTCCCTGCCGTTGTTGGGTACTTATCACTTTGTTCGATTGTAATGCGACATGGCACTTTTAATTTATTTGTTAAGCTCTTAAGCTACTTTGTTAAAGGATACGAGAGATGGCACTATCAGTTTATTCATTATGATATTTTGTTGAAGGTTATGAGACATGGCATTTTAATTTTTATGTGTGAAATATGATATATTTGTATTAATGTGTTAGTGTTGTCATGACTTTTGTCGGCTATTTAATATATCAAAAAAATTGATCTATGTGAAATAAAAACATTTTAAAAAAAGAGGCACAGCCGTGGCCGGGCGCACACATGGAGAATTTAATAGAACCGTCCCGATCTAGCCAGAAGGTGAAAGGGATGGCCTTTCGGCCGCCGAGCGGCCCAGCCACGACATACAACAGGGCGGTCATAGTATTATAATCTGTATTGAGCTTGTGAGAAGGGCGACGACGCGGGTATATAAACCGGTCGTGCCGCCCCTCGGCGGGCGAGGTCGGACTAAACCTAGTCGGCGCAACGTGCCAGCGTCCCCACCCGCACACGAAGCGATCTTAATGGGTCGGGCCACACGCCCAACGCCTCGGGATTGTTGCACCAGCAGGCGAAGGCCACATCACATCCTCGGCAGGTGCCTGCTTGGTCGGGCGGGGCGAGATGTCTGCGACTGGGCCCGCGGCTGTCGGACGAATCGCGCCAGACCGCACTAGCTGGACTGGCGGGTCCGCCACTGCCTGGGCTGTCGGCCACCGCACGGGCTGGGCTGGAATCTTCATCGGATCGCACGCCAATCGTGCTGCCAGGCCGATCTCCATCGGATCCAGTGCCGCGACTGCCACCAGAATCGTTCTGGGATCCTGTGCCGCAGCTTCTGTAGTTTTGTCCCACCTCGCCTGCGGAGGGATGCACGGACCGGCTTAAATAGCCGCCCTGCCGTCCCCTCGTAAGCTTCAAAGCTATCCTGATGCCTTGGGTTCGCTCGTCGTTGCCGCCGCGCCACTGTGACTTGTTGGCGCCAACTCAGGACGGCGGTGGTATTTTTTATATTAAAAAATATGACCGCCGCAAATACAAACAACAACTGTACGTATGAAAAATATTGCAAATATCACAACCGCGAACTGATACATTTTAACTCACCAAAAATATTACTTTCACAGTATAAATAACAGTAGTTGCGCACACTTATAACATTCCATCTCACAAAATAGTACCAATGATAGTTGGACACAAAAGAGACTATAAAACATAATAAAAATGTCTACAAATATAGTACGTGTAGCAACACGACGACATGCTAATTGAACTCTGTCCCAGTGCCTTCCATTGATTATTAATACTTCATCTTTATGCCCAGTTCCTACATAACAAATTGTAAACAACTTATCAGGCAATTGTAAAGAGAGAAACAAAAAATAATTAAAATAATGTAAAACTTACTTTTCATTCTGGGGGCACGTTTGCCGTCTATGGCCCTCTTCGCAACATATTCCACAAAGAGGATCGGGTTTTCTCTCACAAAATGATTTTGGTCTTCCATTTTTTGTAAAATTTGGATCTTTATTTGCCCGCCCTGTCTTGCTTTGTTTAGGGGCGCCCTTGGTTGAAACTTTCACGAGATCACCTATGACATCAACATGTTGTTCCGGATCATGTGGCTCCTCATGCACATTCCTTCTACTACCAACAACATCATCATCAGGGACCTTTTTCTTAGCTATTATATTCTGCAGACACTGCATCAACTCATCAAAGACAAATGGATCATTTGATGCAACATGGAAAGCTTCTGCTCCTGTTATACTGAGTTGACTAGCGAGCACGCTGCTCTGCCCCTGTCCAACCCCAGCCAAACATGTCACTCTTCCGATGTGCAGGCAGCCCACCTCTCGCAACTTTTGACATCCTCTCAAGGATTCAACACTTAGGTATTTTAGATATTTTCAGATGAACCAACACATATAGAATGTGTTTGCAAGGCAACCCTTTCCGAAGCATTCGTCCACAACTACGGTCTATAGTATTCTCAGAGTTTTCAACTCGATAATTGACGCTGAACTGAAATTTGCGGTTATTTCTCCATGTCACGTTGAAGGTGTGACATTCAACCCCAACTAGCGTCTCAAAAATCTCAAGCTCTCCCATCTTCTCTAGACCTTGTTGAAGAATGTAAAAATTGGCATGAGTGAATACTTTGGCAGCAAGCTTTTCAATGTCCTTATATTCAGTAACTGATGGTGGCATTCACTAATTAGAAACACAGTCATCATGCACCTCATTCTCACGTAGTCAAACTATGCAATTCTCATAATGCACAACAAGATCAACAATAGTCATACCGCCGTCCAGGTGAAGGTGAAGACAAGAGTTAAGGCTTTCACTCCTCTAATTACTGCGCATACCCAGAAAAATACCATCTGACAGATATGATGCTGCACACAGACTCCTCTTCCTGTACATCCTACGCAGCCACTCTTCTGTTTTATCAGTCTTCCATTTAAGGACAAAAGCGTGCCATCTCTCCTCAAAGTTGGCCGGAGAGGTGGAGTAGTACAAGAGTGCCCTGAACTCATTAAGTGATTTGTAACTAAGGTGCTTATGCATTTTTTTCCACGTGCCATGAGCAGATACGGTGCAACACATCAACCAAAACCAACCGAATAGCTCATATCATTGCAGCGTCTCCATCTATGATGATTGACCTTGGCTTCTTCTGACAATTGGCCTTCAGGAATGTTTGGAGCAGCCACACATACGTCGCCTCGGTCTTGTTGGACACAATCGCACAACCAAACACTGTCGTGCAACGGTTTTACACCAACAAAGGGGATGAACGGCATACCATATCTGTTCATCTTATACATGTTGTCAAACACAGTCACATCTCCATACAACTAATAGTCCCGCCGCGACTGTGCATGCACCAGAACAGGCTCTTTAAATGGCCCTCCTTATCGAGCACGTACTCAAAGAAGAAGTCTGGATCCTTCTCCTTTCTGCTCCTCATAATCCTGATTGCCGTGTTAGCATCACCCTTCGCAATCAACTTCATTTTTTTCATGGTAACATAGGTTGTAGACGTCTCCTCTCAGAAACCCACACTTACCGTACGAACCATACTTGCTAATGAAGTTGTCGACGATGATATGCTTTCTGATCCCAGCTCCTTCCATCGCCAAGATCTCAGCTATCTGGTGATCTCCCATCACTCTATGTGACCGCAGAAATACCACCTCATCTGCTCTAGCCAACGCATGGTTGTGATCATCGAAAAAAGCTGCCACGAACCAAACTCCACGTCCTTTGTCCAACTTCACAACTAAATGTGTGCCACACTCGCAACGAGTCTCAGGTCTTAGCCTGCAGGTACGGCCCTCCAGGTTTAAAAATTTACTCAGTCGTATTCCTACCCTCGAGCAAATGTACCGCCTATACTGAATTTTGGTTGAAAGACCTTTTCCTCATTTCATCTTATCTTTTCTGATACTGAATCCATGAGCTTTGGCATACTTATTGTAGAACGTGTAAGCCTCCCATTGTGATGCAAAGGTCATACCCATAACCTTCAACTGTGTTTCTAGCGCGCGTTGCTGGATTTCAGCCTCCTCAATGTCCATATTAGCTACATCACCATTCTCATAGCCATCATCACCACTCAAATCATCGAAGTTAGCCTACAATATTACACATAAGCAAGTGTAAGTTGTTATTAACAAGTTTTTATTATTGTATGACATCTACAAGTTTGGACCGTACCAGACTTATGTTATCCGCGAAAGATTCAACACCATGATTTTCCTCGTTGCGAATGTCAATATCCTCCTGCACATAAAAAAATCATATGTACATGTAAGTACCCATATGGTTCTTTGTCCGACGAAATGAATGTACACGTCACTTACGTTTTCACTACAAGCACCCTCCTCCTTCTTTTGAAAATCCTTCTCAGGTAAACTATCATACGACGATCAGGATTCATTGTCGTTGCTATCATCATCATTTTTACTTTCATTATCATTCGTACAATCAACGCTATCGCTACCATACCACTCACTCGTGTCCAAGAACGCATCCGTAAATCCAGTTCCTTTATCCATTAAATGACCTCACTACCAACACTGCAACATTTAAAATAAAAATGGATCTATTAAATTAAAATCAAATTAAATGTACTACAGTCATACCGATGAATAGTTCATAACAAACAAGTGATTGCAGATAATTATTTGCAGCTACAATTTTTTTTAGAAACTAGATGACTTAGATGACAAACCTAGACGCTGGCTTGGCGGCGGATTGCGAGGACATTCCTGGAGAGGTTGATCATGTCGTTGCGGACTGCGACGACGTCTGCGTAGGCCACGTCACCGTGACGACCTGCACCCAGGCCAATCGTGTATGGCGGCGACTCCAACAACGTCCATGGCGGCCAGATCCCGGGTGAAGACAGGGAGAATGGTCGGCGATCGGCGGGGAAAGGCGGCGATCGGCTGAACGGCGGGGAAAGGCAGCAATCGGCCGGACAGGGGGATGTTGGAAATGGCAGCGTGATCGCAGCTAGAACGGTGGGGAAAGGCGGTGATCGGCAGGGAAGGGCGGCGATCTGCCAGACAGGGCGGCGTTGGAATGGGCAGCGTGATCAACTCTAGGTCGTGGTCTTTTTTTTGCGCGACGGGAGGGGGTAGATGCGAGCCGACCGTATCGGCTCGAGCTGTGCGCTCGGCTATACCTGTATGGACACGCCGCATACGGCGCGGGATACGTTAAGCACTGTATGACCAACATGCCCTTGTACGTTATGCGGGGAGGGGGGTGTACCGGAGCGAGGCTCATTAAACAAAGCCGGCCACTTGTAGTGGCCCAACCACGGCTTTGCTCAAGGAGCACGAGTTCCATGGCCAGCTAGGAGATGCAGGCGGCCGCAGCGTAGCACAAGAGCAGTAGCCACAGCTCAGCAGCTACAGCACGGCGGCGCGACAGCAAGCAGGGCCAGCGGCTAGAGCATCAGCAGCATGGCAGCAGACAGCAGCAGCTAAAGCAACAGTAGCTAGCGGCAAAGTAGCGGCAAGAGTAATCATGGAAGCACGCAGGGAGCAGCGGCTACGGGCGCGTGCATGGACGCGGTTGGCATACACAGAGAATGCACAAACGGTGTAGGGGGTATGGGCTGCAGGCATGCGCGCACGGGAGCTCAGCTCCGGCCATGGCGGCCAAGCGTGGGGTAGGCCATACAGCGAGCGAATCCGAGGGGGGGAAGGGAGGATCTGGTGGAGAAGCTCACTGAGGAGCCGTAGGCGTGCTCGGGGAGGTCGGGGACGGACTGGAGTGGTGGCAATCGACCGCGGACGACGACGATGTACGCGGTGGAAATGAGGTCAATGGCGAGCGTACAGGACGGCTCCGCTCGAATTGACGCTCTGGATGGACGTAGTCTACGTTGACTATCCTCCTGGACTCGTCGGTGCGGCGAACGGTGGCCGGTGGTCGCGGGCTTGACGACGGCGCGGTGACGTCCCGCCCGGCCATCAAGACAGAGAGAGAGGGAAAGGGTGAGCGAGAGGGGGGATAGGGTTTCGTGAAAGGGGTTGGGGGCGGCCTTGTAGGGTGTCAAGGAGGGCGGGATGGCCGTCACGCAGCCGAGGCATGGCCATGGCGTCTAGATGCTCGCCACGACCCCCTCCCTGCCCTGTAGCGAGGAGGGAGGTGAGTGGATCGTGGGCTGGGCTCCTCCCTGGCCACCTGGGCCCTTTCTTTTGTTTTCTTCTTCTACTCCTTGTTTTGTAGTTTCCTTTCTGTTTTTCTTTTATAGTTTTTGTTTCGCATATAGCATATAGGTTTTGTAAAATAAGAGACTTTGGTATAATTTACAATGCAAACTTAGGCACTGCCATAAAATGGTTTGGGAGGCTCTTAAAATAGTTCAGGACTTTTATAAATTTAAAATGCAATTAAATATAGTATTGGCCCCTCTTTTCTTTATTTTTGGGCATTAAATCATTTTACTAAATGTTGGTTTCTATATGATAAATACTTATTGAATTTTTTCAACTCACCGAACATTTTTGTTTTACTGATTGAAGAAATAATAATTTACCTTGCAACTTAATTTGAATTTTCACTTTGATTTTATTAGGTGAAAAAGTTGCATAGTAATCATGATGACAAGACCGCCATTAGAGGAAGATTACTGTAGCATGATTCTGGGGGTGTTACACACGGCAAGCTAGCGCCGCTCTTCGTGTGTGCCCGTGCGTCTAAAGGTTAGAAGATGGAGAGGAGAGAGAGATTGCAGACCTGGGACCCACCAGTAAGTGAGTCAACGGTCATGCACGTGTTGATGAGGCACTCCCTCTACTCTACTCAATGTAATACTATATAAAATCAAGTTATGGGACAAAGCCAACAACCCTTGTTGTTTCAGGCTATCGACTTACGCTTTGTAGTCCAGGTTGCCAGTTCGAATCTCGTCTTTCAGATTGTTAGTTTTAGGTCCAAATTTGATTAATGACAAGTGGGACCCCTGTGTGTTGTTCCGATATTTCAGTGTAGGATGGTTTTTTTGAACAAATACTTTGCGTGGTTTGACAAGTAACGACACGAGTTACACGTATTTTGCAAGTTTACGAACAAAAATGACAGCGGCATAGAATATCACATCCACCCCGCAGCTTAGATGCTATGGTGATACGAGTTTTTACATCGTTGGAAGTGAGATCCAATGGCTTGCGAGTAGTCTTTGTAATTATGTGCAATTTCCAAACTCTCCAAAGGTTTTTTTGCAAATAAAACATTCATGCCTCGTGTGTGCCGCTGCATCTTGGATCCAACGGCTCCCCGTTGCTCATATTAGGTGCTCCCCGTAGCTTAGTTAGTCGCTACGATGATACGAGCATCTATGTCGTATGATCTGTGATCAAACGGCAAATGTGTAGTACTTGTACTTTCTGCGCAATTTCCAAACTCTCTCAGCCGTATATTGCAAAAACATTCAAACCTCCTACTGTGGGCCGTTAGATCTCCGTGAACTCGTATCACCATAGAATCTACGGTGCGGGAGCACCTCATATTCTCTCGTGCGAGAAAACATCAGGTGCTCTCGCAGCTTGGATGCTACGGTGACACGAGCTTCAAGGTCGTTTGATCTGAGATCCAACGGCATCTGAGGAGTCTTTGTGCTTGTCAGCAGTGGCCGAACTATTTGGGGGCTTTTCTGCAAAAAAACTTTCAAACCACCAAGGAGTTGTTGGGTCACAAATCCAACGGCTCCTAAGAGCTTGTATCACCAAAGCATCTAAGGTGTGGTAGCACATGATATTCTAACACACAGGAGAATATGATGTCCTCCTTCATCTTAGATGCTACGGTGATACGAGCTTCGAGGTTGTTGGATATGGGATCCAAGGGCATCTGAGTAGTTTTTGTACAAATAATGTGCAATTCTCAAACTCATTAAGGTTTCCTGTAAAAATATTAAGACATCTTGTGAGCTGCTATATCTCAGATCTACAAGCTCCAAGCAACTTGTATCAGCATATAGCATCTAATGTGTGGGGGCACATGATATTCTCCCGGGGAGGAGGGGGGTGCACAACCAATCGGTGTTTGGGAGGGTGGGGACAAATATAATCTAAACAATCCTCAACAAAGCTTCACAATTTTATCTAAGGTCGAGGGGTTAACCCCCCGACAATCTACAGAGCTCCGCCTAAACACAACATTTGCATGTACTATAGTACTAGACTTAATATTCATGTTTCAGTTTCCTGTTCATTTTAAATATTGAATTGAGGACCATGCATTTCTTACATTTTACTCACTTCATTCCTAAATATTAGTCTTTTTAGAGATTTCAAATGGATTGGCACATACAAATGTGTATAGACATATTTTAGAGTGTAGATTTACTCATTTTGCTCCGTATGTAGTCACTTGTTGAAATCTCTAAAAGACTAATATTTAGGAACAAAAGGAGTATTTTTGAATTCGTGTCATACATGCATGGTTTGGAAAAAATAGATGCACTATACGTATTGGATTGTTGTTGTGTTCGTGGGTGTGTGTGTGTGTGGTCATATGCTTGATACATAGAAAGTTTTCTTACCACCACATTGTTCATCTTTTAAATTTGAATTTGCAATGATAAACTTACTAGGGATACCATGAAATGTGAAATCCACGTTGAGATCACTATATCACAAACTCACTCTAATTCAAGAAGTCGTCATAAATCAATTACCACATTGAGATTACTATTTGCATGGAAAATACGGGCATTGTAATACACATAGATTCGTTCGGGAATTTAAAAGATTCCTTTCGTATTCTTGAATGGTACGACCCAACGGCGTACCAGCCAAACATTGGCTCGTGTTGATCCTAAAAATAAAACCGGGCTCGTGTCCTTCTGGTGGCGTGCGTGGTGCACACATTAGGCAACCCCAACCAGTCGAGCCTCCGTGTTTCGAGTCGAAATATCTAGCGGTTAGAATTCCAATCCTAGGAAATTCCCCTCATGTCCCCGGTCCATAATGACTACCGACGAACAATGGAGGGATGCTTTAGTAACTAGACAATGTTACCTACCGTGCCGAGCATGGTTCAATTCCCTCGGTCGCCGCTCCCCAAGGTCACTCATCAACTGCATTGCCTAGTACTACTACTAATACACCAGGATGACCACATAATTGAGCCTGTTTGTTCGTGCCTAGTACTTGAGTTAATATATCAGGCAATGCACTAGTACGGAGGGATTACCCTTTTACTCTGCATATATAACTTGTCTGAAGTCTAACTAAGAAAAATGTTTGACCAAATCCTTGCTTAAGAAATACAACAGGACAGATGTGTCGCTTGAAAATTTATTGCATGATGTAGGTTATGATATTGTTTCGAATCCTAGATTTTCAATTTTAGAAAATCCAAAAGTGATCAGAAATTCATGAAACTAAGCATGGCCACGTGATATGGCACAAATATTCCTTCATAATTTTTTTCTTCAATTTGAGACAAGCTGCTTATGACAAGTTGCACAAATGAAGAGCCAAGTTATTTTGGAACAAAGACCTGTCATGTTAAGGCTAATGCTTCCACTATTGAAACCGTGGGCGTTTATGTGCCGCCACGCGTCCCGCTTCTCATCGGCAGGTGCCGTCCGAGCAAGCGTGTGAGTTGACGGGAGGCGTGCGAGCAGATCGCTGCGCCGGCTGACAGGGAGGCGTGCAAGCAGACCGCTGCACAGGCTCAACGGGAGGTGAGCCCTTCCACCAGGCTCTGCCGCCCACCTTCGTTCCAACTGCTCCCACTTTTAATGTTGCCGGCGCCGCAGTTTAAAATCAACCCCGCACTACCCGGCATCGCTACAATCTTCTCTCTTCCTCTTCGATTCTCCTGTCGTCTACCTCCAACCAGCCTGACCTAAACGCATGCCATGCCGCATCACGATGGTATGCCCTTAGTCTTCTAGTTTCCTGAGGAAGTCACCCAGCCAGAGTTTCAAGAACATAAGCCGCTTTGGGACGAGCTTGAATCGGCCTTGCGGAAAGACGCCGCGCCTGTCACCGCTCCCGATCCGGCTCCCATCACCCCGACTGTGCCAGCGCCCATCCCCTTGGCATTGCTGGGCTAGGAGCCGCACATTGTCGCCGAGCTTGATGCCACGGGGTTCCACGAGGTCCACGCCAACTTTCACGTGCCCGTGCACATGCCAGCGCATGCGCCTGCGCGTGCACTGACGCACACTCCCGTGCACATGCCAGCGCATGCGCCTGCGCATGCCCTGACATGCATGCCCGTGTCGGTGCCCGTGCACACAAATGTCTCCGCCGCGCCATTGCCAGTGCCTATCCCCGCACGGGTGCCAGTGCCCCCGTCAGCGCCATGGATGGCCGCCGTCGACCGCTTTCTTGCCCCAACGCCAATCGCCTCCGACTGCCAGCTGACTCGCTCCTCGAGACCGAAGTCCAGAACATTGTGGTCTTCCTTGAAGCTAGGGCCAATGTCCAGCAGTACGCCAACAACAGTGCAAGACGCCGCCGTCTCCGTCGGTCAGTGGCCCGACGACACACTGAGCACGACAGAGGAGCCGCTTCCCACCGCAAGATGCACCCGCCGCAGCCGCGTTATCTAAATTTGCAATGAAAAACGTTCGGATTGCCATGCTTAAAATCTGAACATTTATCATTTCCGTTTATTTTAGATCGATCGTCGTATGAATGTAAAGTCATAGTCAGACTGAATGAAATCTATGGTTTGATCGATTGAATCTTCTGCTAGAGCTGTATCAAATTAAATATAAAACATCATCAAGCCACATGTATTCCTTCTCATCCAACAACCTAGACTGCTTCAATATCAAGCGCTCAACACGTTTAGCTTGTAGTTAATTTCATGCCAAAAATAGTGCTAATCACATATAACACGCAAATAATATCCTACTTAATATCTGCATGCACTGAATATACTTCCAAATTAACGTGCATTGCACGTACACGTTGACTAGTGCTACTAGTATGTGAAACTGGTGCCGTAACTTGTGAACGCGTCCAGATATGGTCAACGACAACATCGCCCACGAGTTCTTCGTGTTTGCCCGTGCATCTAAACGCAGAAGGGGAGGAGAGAGAGAGCACACATGGAACCCACCAGTAAGTGAAGGTGAATAGTACATGCTAATGAGCCGGTCCCACTAATGTATTAAAAATAATATTACATGTTATCCATTAAATAGGCTGTTGTAATATAAAAACATTATATGAACAAAGGGGGGTACAACAAATATTGTTGTTCTACGTATGTTGCCTATTGACGTGCGACTTGAAGGCCCTGGTCGCATGTTCGATCCTCATCCTTTATATTTTAATTTGTATATGGGTCCATATTTGTTTCATGACAGGTGGGCCCCTCGGTGTGTACTTTGTAGCACTTTAATTTGTGGGTCAAAACTTGTTCCATTCCAATTGTACTATTGGTGTGTAGTTTTGCAGCTTATTTGTAATAATTAAAGAGAACAATAGAGTTTTTTGCAACAATACCATGGTGCAACGTTGAAGGCGAGAAAGGACGTGCTAGAGAACGAGGACCGAGCCAGAGGGAAACCAAATGGGGGAGGTGCGGGGGTTGCAACGGTGTTTGGAGTAGTTGTGGGCCGAATGCTACGAAAATATAATCTAAACCCACCAGAATAAATGCCTACACAAATTAATCGAAGGTTGGAGTCCCCCCTCGCAATGTAAATAGCTCTGGCTTTGTGAGGGATGGAGAGGTAGCTTCAATGTGTGGAAGATACGACGTGTGAAAGCGAGGTCAGTCGAGAGACATATAGATAGAGAGACAAAGTGAGTGTGCTCTGACATTCATTGAAAAGATATATATGCTCTGGAGAGATATTGTTCGATTGAGCTTTTGGGAAGGGTGAGGGATGTAAGATAGAGCTTGAGAGATGATCCAGTCACAGACATGTAGATATATTTTGTGCATGGGAGGAAGCAAGGTCAATCGATTACATATATAAAGGGAGAGAGATTGAGCGAGTGTGGGTTGTCGTGTGATCGAAAGGGTGATACGGGTTGGAGAGAGTGACCTAGATAGACAATGTGCGTGAGAGATTATATAATATGAATATGTTGAGTTGGGCTCAAACATGGAGATATATCGTTTGTGTCCGAGAGCAAGGTCAATCGAGACATACGGAGAGAGAGAGAGAGAGAGAGAGAGAGAGATTGAGCGAGTGTGGCCCTCCATGAGGTCGAAAGAGTGGGGGCGGCTTCGATGGACTAACCTAGATAGACAATCCGCGTGAGACAATATAGAGTGTGTCGATCAAGGTCCGAACAGGGAGATATATAATTTGTGTGTGAAAGAAAACGAGGTTCGAGACTCAGATAAAGAGAGCGAGATTGAGCGAGTGTGGCCCGCCATGCGAATGAAAGAGTGAGACAGTCTCGAGGGAGTGATCTAGATAGACAACATGCATGCATGTGCATGAGAGGTTGGGGGGATAGATAGGCAATGCATGTATCTAGCGAGAGAGGGTGGGAGAGAGAGAGAGAGAGAGAGAGAGAGAGCTCGACATGGGGTGCAATGGCGGGTGTGTGAGGTAAATATATTTGGTAACAGAGTGGGAAAAGGGGGTTGTGTAGTTGAGAGAGTTATAGATTGAAACATGGAGAGAAAGAATGAACGTGTGTCGGAAACCGATAGCTTCCTAAGGTGGTTAGGAGAGGAAGATTGACCGATACAGGAAGTATGTAGCGTGTGTGCCGGGGGGGGGGGGTCTAAAAACAACATTTGAATGTAGATAGTATGAGACTTAATATCGATGTTTCAATTCGGTGTACATTGTAAGATTTGAACTAAGGACCATGCATATGGGTAATTATTTTGAATTCGTGCCATGCTAGGTTTGGAAAAGTTGATATTGACTCGATTGTTGTGCTATTTTGTAGGTCATATGTTTGAATCCATCCAAAAGTTTTCTCACTACCATGGTATTCATCATATACATATGAATTTGTATTAAAAAAGTAGCATGGTGTAATGCCCCGGACACATCTGCCGGTGGTCATTACTCCTAGCGGGATCTAGACTGGCCCCACAGATCAATACTAGTCTTTTCTGCGCACTTTGTCCTCACTCGTGCACACCCGGGAGCAACTTCCCGGTCGGTCACCCATCCTGAAATTACTCCAAGCTGAGCACACTTAACTTTGGAGTTCTGTCCAAATGGGCTTCCGGAAAAGAAAGAATTCCATATTGATATGAGTAGTCTATCATCCCTAATAAGCCAGGCTGTCACATACACCCCCACTCAGAGGAACCGACGTCCTCATCGGGACACATGAACGTTCCCTCTTGGTACATACGTCTGTGCATCCAGTCTAGTACATGTGTCATGTCGTGTGCCACGACGGGTCGCAAACGTCATGAACAACATGACCGCACACCAGTCCGCAAACATGCGTGTAACCGCGAGGGTCAGCTCTGATACCAACCTGTAACGCCCGAACACACCCACCAATGGTCGTTACTCCTAGAGGGATCTAGATTGGCCCCACAGATCAATACTAGTCTTTTCTGTGCACTTTGTCCTCACTCGTGCGCACCTGGGAGCAACTTCCTAGTCTGTCACCCATCCTGAAATTACTCCAAGCTGAGCATGCTTAACTTTGGAGTTCTGTCCGAATGGGCTTCCGGAAAAGAAGGAATTCCTTATTGATATGAGTAGTCTATCATCCCTAATAAGCCAGGCTATCACACGTGGATACAGTGAAATGCGAAATCCACGTTAGAATTGGACATCGCTATGTGACACCCACTCTACTTCAAATAACTAATTATGTGACACACACTCTAATCCACGTTAGCGTGGATACCGTGGATACCGTTTTGATTTTTTTTTTCAAATAACTCCTCATTAATTAATTTATAGTATCTCGTTTCGAATGACTAATTATTTGCAAGGAAAACATGGGCATGGTAATACATACATATTCGTTTGCAAATGAAAGAAGATTCGTTTGCATTCTCAAATGTAGGCGCACCAGGCAGACCAGGGTCGTGTCGTGGTGGTCGCGTGTGTGGGACGGACGCTTAGTACCCATCCACTTTCCCCCGTCCCTCCCTCCCTCCTCCCCCACCCCCAAAAAAGGATGATGACAAAATAAATTCGTGCTTCCATGTTTCGGATTGAAATATCTGCTAGCCCCAATTCGAGCCCTGCAAAATCTCCCTTCTCCACCATCCCCTTCCGCGCCCAGATTGCTCAAATCCATAATTCATCGCCAACCCAAGCAAAGTTAGAATTTCCCCTCGTCTCATCTCTTTCCCCACCTCTGTGTCGGACGACAACAATGAAGACGACAGTCTCCCTTCACCACTGCACCGGAGCCACCTCATCTACGCCCTCGTCCACCGCACCGGGTGGTCCACCGACAACGTCGGCCGCCGCAACCGACTTGCCCCACAAACACCGACTCCCACTGCATCAGGTGCGCTTCACCGATGCCGTCTCCCACCCATCTGGGCTACTTCACGGAGCACATCGTTGCACCTCCGCCCCCCGAGGCCGTTGGGGCTTCAACAACGGTCTCGTCCAGCGCATCATAGTGCTCCGCTGCCACTCAAGATCTGCATCCATGCACAGCCAGCCAGCGCATCACCCTCAACGGCTCTGAAGTGACCCGCACTCTAGCTAGGCGAGCATGCCCAAACGCCGACCTGAACTAGGTATCCACACATCACTCCCTTGCGCACCGTTCCGACAATGTTTGGATATCCTGTCACTGCTCTCTTAGCTTACACGCCTATGCAACTCTGAATTTAACTCTTATTTCTTATGGAGATACCATCTGAAACATGCAAAACCATTTTTTAGCGAAGCATGACTGCACTACGGGATCTGGTACACATCCTGCACACCTGTATAACCTTGTAAGTATCTGTCCTCCGGTACAACAGCAAGGTCGATTCCTCTTATTTGATCAACCATTTGCAGGGTCAAAAATGCAGAGGGGGATGCAAGGAGCACAAGGCCTGCACATCCAAGCAAGTGGTAACATGGACTTGTACATGGAACATTCGAACAAAAAGCAGAGCTGCAGTGAGCCTATACAACGAGCTAGCGTAAGTCCCTGCATTTCATTTAATTCGTACTGCATGCATGTATGATTTGTGTGCAGTGGCGGATCCATGAATTCAAGTTACCAAGGGCGAACATTTAACATAAAAAATACGAAGGCACTCGCACTCCGGAAATCAACATAACTTGAGAAATGTGAAGCTACATGCACTTTGAAAACCAGCTAATGATCAAAGTAGTTCAAATTATAAAGCACTAAATGATGCAAGCACCAAAAAACACAAAATGCAACATATTAACATGGTCTGTACCTGCTTGAATTATTCGTTCTCTGGCTGAAAATATCGAAGTGTAATTGCACCTATAGCCAGTGCGCAAACTGCATATCAATATATCTATCCTGCACAAGTATGCCAATACTTTCAAACAACATATTAGAAAAGTATTTATGCAACGTTGTCATGATACAACGACTTTATGGTAAATGGCCTCGACGTTTCTCAAGCCATGAAAATGTACTATAATTTGCTTGTCATCAATGCCTTCAAATCTCTATGTCTCTCTCAACATAGCAGATCATCATTGGACACTACATCCTTCAATGGGGGCTTGCAAAATGCTTGCATTAGATCCCTCATTAGACACTATATGTTCCTCACCAGGAGCATGTAAAATGTTTGCATCAAATCCTGCATTAGAAGTCTGTTCATTAGACACTTCAGGCTCAAGAACAACATGAGCTTGTATGTTTGCACCGGAAACTTGATTAGATACATCAAATTCAGTCAGTTTCATTTTCTCAAAGATTCCCTACATACAAGCAGTTTTACAACACTGTCAGGTTTAAGTATTTTGGCCAGAAATTGAACAGTTCAATTAGATATAATCAGGGATGTGATGTACCTGCTCGTTGCGCATGCTACTCTTGCAAGCTGTGACTGTCCGTTTGCGCAAGCTCGATGCCATGCCCGTGCTGCCGCCGCTGCCTCCCACGGAGGCTACACCCAGGGTTGGATCTTCATCTTCTTGTCCTTCCATTCGCTTGAAGCCCGATGACTTCCCTCCAACGAGGGCGCGAGGAAGTGTTGTCTCGGTCTGTCGAGCGGCGGCTAGGTTAGGAGCGAACCAGACTGGAGGCTAGAGCGAACGAATTGGGATTTTTCCTGCTGTCGATAGATATGGGAGGCACTCGTTTGGGCCGCGAGCTTGCTATAGGGCCTGCTTTGCACCTTCTTTATTGGCCCATCCAAATTGAAACATTTTTCTTCATTTTTCCTGCTTGTGCGTTGGGACGAACAAAACTAGCCAGGACCAACCTGGACGACTCAAACTAGGTGCACACTTTCCAGCCACCCGAGGCGGCCGCCCATACCAGCCCCTATGGTGGAGTCGCCCCCTTTTTGCGTGTATGATTGGGGTAGTGAAAATTATTCCAGTGGCGCTTTTGATTTACCCACAGAATAGTTGAATTGCTTGTTTCTATGAACTGAGTTCGCTAATAATGTGAAGGATGCTAGTCTTTTCATCCTATTGTAGATTGTTTAGATCTCAATATGCCAAATGTAATCGCATAAAATATACAGTAAAATCTAGTGTGATGTGTGTGGCTACAACTAGTCTGACTACACGTCCTCATATAACATATCAAGGACGCACCATCTTACCAGATTAACCATTCGACTTACCAGTGTAGTGTGGGAAGAAAGAAGTATTGGGACTACGTATCCAAGCAATTGATGCCATGGACTCCTTCGTACAACCTTGTAAGCGAAAAAGAAGTTGTAGTGTGCCTGTATAAAGAGCTAGCGTAAGTTCAGTTACCTGCTTCTCGAAATTTTAGTTAGCCATTTGTTGCAAAATTGTTCAATTACGTTGCTTGGCTTAATTTAGTTGCTACTGATTACATAATGGCATAGCCTGTTATCCTATTATAGACTGCGCCTATCTAGGTGTTCGATACTTACTGTTAAGAATTACCTGTTTGCCTGAACTTAAATAGCTACTTAAGCACGTAGATAGCTGGTCATATGTACTTCTAGGGTGCAGCAAAATTCATGTGTAATTTACGTTCTGATACCCTATTTGTTTAAATGATTTGCTGTTATCACTTGTAGCACGAGTAATGTTTGCATGTTCATAGATAGACAACTGTCAGTTTATATGAGGGACACCGTCTTTTTAACTTATATATGTGTTGCAATCATTTTGCTTAGATCAAAGAAATGTATAGATGACTGTGTTGCTGGTAAACGGTACCGACTTGTTACTTTAATATGTTGCCAAGAACTTGTTAGTTTTACTAGTTCATGTGTAATTAAATACGTTGGCAAAACTGGTTAGTTTTAATAGTTTGATGTTAGTTTCTTATGGCTGTTGCAAAACTTTATTTATTGATTGCTAACATTCAAGTTTGCAGGATCCAACTGAAACTCCGTTGGCACAACAGGTATGTTTATAGAAACTTCCTTGTTTACCTGGTTCGCTGCTGTAACTTGTTTCCGTAATCATCTTACCAACTTCAAGTTTTCAGGATACAATTAGAAGTCCAATTGCACAACAGGTACATTTTCAAAAATATATTTGTGCAACAGGTTTCTGCTGTAACTTGTTGCTAGAATCAAGTTACTGACTACTCAACTTTTCAGGATCCAACTCCAATGCCACAACAGGTTCCTTTTGCAAAACTTGTTCGTTTAACTGCTTTGCTGCTGCAACCGGTTGCCCTAATCACGTTACTGGCTACTCAACTTTTCAGGATCCAAGAGAAACTCCAATTCCACAACAGGTACCTTTTGCAAAACTTGTTTGTTTAACTGCTTTGCTGCTGCAACAACTAGTTACAATGATGTTAATAACTACTTTTCAGCATCCAATTGGAACTCTTTAATTCCTTGTTTGTTTAACTGCTTTGCTGTTATAACTCCTAGTTGAGATGTTTTGCTAACTTCAACTTTTCGGAATCCAATCGGAAGATTAGTGGCAAAATAGGTTAGCCCAAGATCAAAGAAAGAGGTACCCATGGACGTTGTATCATCCCACAACAGTGGCACCGGCCCATTCGTGCATTATGAATTGCCAACTGCTTATGCCCTAGAGGCTAAATTAGTGGTAGAAAGAGATTCTGCTTCTGCACTTAGAGATGAAGTTGACATGTTGAGGAAGCAAACAACACAATCACAAGTAGTACTCAAGACAACCATTAAATATTTGGTGGATTTCAAAACAAAACAAGCTAAGACTGACCGCATTGTTAAGGTCCTCAAGGAAAAAAGGAAATTAAATTCCCACTTGGTAAATCATAGGTGAAATGTTCTTTCCATCGTTGAATTACCTTTATGTTGTTTGTTCATGTAATCAATCAAACTATTTGTTTTAGAGATAATGTAATAATTGTTTTTTTGTTTTTTGGTAGTTAATTTTATTTGAGCACAAGTCTGTATTAATTGATAAGATTCGGAGACATTTCATTTTCATTACTGTGCCAGACCTATAAATATGCCAATCAGGCTGAATGTGCATTCAGCAATAATAGTAGTATAGATGGACCATAAGTGGCATGCATCGGAAAGGGCCAAGATGTTGTAGTAGCTTCGCTAGAAAAAGGATGTTGTTCTAGCAAAAAAAGTATAGCGGCCTGGCTTATGTATGTTAATTGATATTATTGATCCATACACTATAAGTGTTTATATGTATGTTAGTTATGTACATTCTTGGTTGATTGACTTGGTATTTGAATCTTGATACATCGCTTGTGTACATATCTAAATGGGAGTACACATTATGCTACGTGTGACATTTGAGTTGGACATAAAGTGTTCCAAATATTTGAATTCACCTTAAACTCGATTCTAGCTTCTGAATTTGAGTATCGACATTTGTAAATTCTTATGTGACAGTGGAATACATCTTTGTGGTGCTTTTGAAGATATATAAAAACACATAGAATGATTTATAAAGATTCGTATAGGAATACAAAATGGATTTGAATTTAGTTGCCAGGGTAAACGTGGGTGCTTATTGTCCCAAAATTCGAAAGAAGCGGCAAAATGTTTGGGAGATGGAAATTACTACCAAAAAACAAAAAACAATTATTACATTAATTAGATGTGACACGACCTGAAGCAGCCGTGTTTGGGAGATGGAAATTACTACCAAAAAACAAACTACCTGAAGCCAAGTGTTTGGGAGATGGAAATTACTATCTACCCATTACACGGGCATTCCATCGGCCCGATTTCCACTACTATCAATAGGGGTGGGTTAGTAACTTCAATTAGATGTGACACGACCGCCTCTGGGCCCATTCCGACCCGGTGGGCGCCAAACATGGGCGGCAAAACACATTTGATTCAAGATCGTCCAAAAGACCTATGTTTCTCCCTCCATTTCCCCATTCATACACAGTGGGCGGCAAAACAAACTCGACTCAGCTGAAATCGATGTAGGCAAATATTTTCAATAGGGGCAGGTTTGTAACTTCACACAAACGTCACACAACCGCCCTACCTATCAGCCTTGTTCATACACCATGGGCACCAACCATGGGCGCCAAAACACCCTCTCCACGCCTGAAATCGCTCTGGGCAAATATTGGCGAGATGCGAGATTACCATCCTATCCCCAACCGACGAGACGTCCAAATTTTAAACGGGGGCCAAGTTTGTAACTTTCCCATATTTCAGACAGGCGCGTCCCAAAAACATGGTTCCCCATACCTCTCCCTCCATTTTCCCGTTCATACACCGTCTGCGCTAGAACACCATCCCCACAGCAGCCTCCTCCGTCCGCCACCCCATCCATCGCCGCCGTACTCCACCCCATCCATCGCCACCGTCCTCCACCATGTCGGAGCGCCTACCAAGACCGCGTCGTCCACTACTAGAGATGGACGTTTCTCATCCATGACAATGGACCAAGAGCCTTGCATCACGTCCTCTTGCTTCATCAGTGTCGTCGTCCTCTTTGTCGGGGCCGCTCACACGAACTTCTCGTTCATTGCAACGGGACTTATCCCCCGATGCACCCATCTACCATCGCAGATCTGCTTCAACACCACCGACAGCCATCGCACCCTCGATGCCTACACGGTGTCGCAAGAGAGGTGGTACTTCATATCTCCTCAACATTTTGATCTCAACCAGAAAATAGGTCATAACTTGTTTAATCTACATTCTTTTCAGCTCTTAGAATTTAGTTCTTAGTTCAAAGCAAACAATGGATGATAAATATCATTTCTTCGGTTTGTAGCTTTAAATCTGCCATGCACAGTTATAAAACGGGTTAATTGATCATGCTTCAGGTTTAATTGATCATGTTGGTTCTGTGGTGGTTTCTTTAATAGAAATCGGAGGGGAAACCCTCTTTCAGTAAAAAAAATTCTTAGGGTTTCCCCCTTTTATGATCACTATACAATCAGAATACGTGCTTCGTGTCATAATAGCACTGCTCCACCCATCAAGCTAAACAAGCTTAGTTATTCAACTACGAATATGATATTATTAAAACAGAGTCGTTTAATTGGTCAGCTAAATGTTCCTAATTTAGTTTCGAAAATGCATGTTCGCCGCTCGAGTGTGTATCTTTACAGGGTGCCCACTGTGGGTCGCGGCCCACCCTGGGATTTTGGGTCATCCCAAGCCCCGATTCCCCTCTGTTCTGCTGCACGCTTCCGATCTCTACTTGCCCCTAGCCGCCTGCCTCGTCGGCAACTTGCCGTCCCCGGACGGCAATACTCTAGGAGGAGACGCCGGACTAATAGGAGGTCAGGAGCCGCTCGCCTAACAGCGTCATCGCTGCCCGGGCGCGCCGCTGTGCCTATCTTCCTAGTTCGTTCAGGGCTCAGGCATGCAACACCCACTAAGCCAACCCGATTTATCCTAAGATACGTCCTCAACACTCAGCAGCCACTCCTCATCACCCATTTTCTAATTGATTCATTACTCATTAGGCAGGACTATCATTAGGGTTTGTTGTGTGCTGAGTGCTACCTACACTTAATGGTTCAGATGTATTTCAGTAATCTTTAGTACCTAAAATTCACAGGGTTTCAAAATTTCTGCCCTAGGAACAGACATTAGTCATTTTGGATTGTTGGTCGTGGTGACATTGACCCAGATTACTACTGCAGGCCAGATTTGTTGACAATTCTACTTGTCTTTCTTACTCAATCGATATGATATCCAATTATTCACGTCGATTAATTCCAAACAATAAGTTCTAGACAAACTTCTTGATTCAGATTTTGGATGGTCTCTTACTAGAGTTACAATTATGCATACTTGTCCTTGTAAGCTCACAAGTAAATGATTGATTCACTACATCTATGCTTGCCTTGTCATATTTGTTGTCAATATTGTTTTAGGGTGGACCACCCTGTTTCAAAATACTGGAACCATAGACATGAGTGAATAGTATTTCTTTGTGTGATCTCTTCCATCATGTGTGGGCAACGAACACTGCATTCTATAGAAATAATGTGTCATTTCTAGCTTTTACATAGGCTACGATCTTTTACATGGAATACAATCTGCCTACTTGCTTTGTGTCGCACTACCAACACTCCACCCTTGAAGCTAAACATTATGCCACTCATATTCCTTAGTTTATTTGTTCAAATATGAATTTGATATGATTTTAATGTTCCTACTTCAGTTTTGAAATGTGTGTCTGCCTATTATACAGACATAAGGGGTTTGTATTTCTATGTGTGGTCTGGTCAGAACGGTTGGGGGTGAACTTTGCATATGCAGGGGTTTATAGGGAGACACTCTTCGAGTTGAATCCGCAATGCATTCCATAGATAATCTGACTACGTTTTATGTTTTCATGAATCTCAGATTCTGAACAACATCATAATGATTATGAGCTTGCGCGCATGAAAATAATAAAGTAGAACAATGCCATGGCTATCAAACTTGGCATTAAGGGACTGAAGTCAAGTCTGGATGCAATGCAATGCAAACGCTCTCCAACTATAGATTCATGCTCAGAATATGATCCTAACAGTGATTCTGAGCTAGAGGGAGACCTAAGTCAATGTAGCTCCCTAGTGGAGGAGTCAGAGGCAGATGCCCTATCTTATTCACCCATCAAGGTGCTTGTTCTAACTTTCCAAGGTTATATTGGTCGGACATATCTTGAAACTGATGCTTTGCATTGCTTCTACTTTGTTGCACTGCCATTAGCTCAGTTTACACATCGTGTATGTGAATACGCCATGACTATCCATTTCCAGTACATATTCCATATGTCATCATACCATATTTATCCATTCAAATGATGTTCTTGTGTATCAAACGTTCAAAAGGAAGAGGGCGATTGCTGATTGCTGAGGAGCACAAGCAAAGTATTTGGAAAAGGTAGTGACACCTGATAAATCAAATAGCCCATTAAGTGTAGTTTCAATACCACCTGACCCACAAAACACCCCAACTCTACCAGACTCTAGCCCTACTACACTGGTCATTTCTGATGCCCCAACTCAGCAGACCCCAACTGCAGCAAACGGTATGATGATGTCAGTTGACATAGCACCAGCTGTACGACGCAAAACCCCCATTCCAGCAAAGAGTACACAAAAACCAGTTGCCAAATCCCTTTACGAACCAGAGAGAGCCCTAATTGCAGCAAATAGGACCCCTGTTCCATTTCTTCCCAGTTTACAAGACGAAGCTTATATTGTTGTCAGGAACTTTGTGCGCATATTTCCTTCATGGAAAGATTATACCGTAGACGCAGAACAATTTCCAGTCTTCCTCCACAACTTATGCATAAGTAATGTACTAATGTTATTCATGGTAATTACTGCATATGTTTCTGCTGACAAAAGACACAAGATTTCATTCTTTTAAATAGGCGAGGACCAAACTGGATTGTCAAGACGAGCAAGGGTTGGTTACGCTTTCCAAGCACTCATTGATGAAGTATCGTTCCTACCTAAGGCAAGCGCACTTCGATGGCAAGCCTCTAACCGAAATTTCTGTAAAGTCTCCGGTGCTACATTTATCTGACATTCACTGGAATAATCTTGTTAAACGTTGGTCTCGTCTGCGGCGTAAGGTACTGTCTATGATATCACATCACAATTTGAACTACATTTCTGCATTTGCCTTAATGTCTCACTTGTACGAAAACAGTTAGCAGAAGAACATTCATTCTCAAGGGACCACATAATCTCGCAACTATACTGCACACTGCATTGCTCTTGTGAGTACCTCTTGCCCTGTATGACCATACTTACTTTCATAGCTGTTTGATTATGTAGCATCACTGCACATCTTAGCCTTGTTATCGTCCATTTGGTGGACATTATAAGATCCGTATGGACTATTACATAAATTTAGAATCAACCCAATGCTTTTGAAGTGGTTTAGCTCTGTAGTCCTCTTGTAAGCACTGAACGTCCTCTATCACTTTACTTACATTAACAGCTACTCCCTCCGTCCCATAATATAAGAACGTTTTGTACAGTACACCAGTGTTCAAAACACTCTTGTATTATGGGAAGAGGGATTGGTGCATTGTGTAGCATTCTGTATCTTATCTCCCTCGCCCACCATTTACTAAAAAAGATCAGATCTATATTTAATCTTACCAAAAAGTTGAATACACAAACAATGCGAGTGCAAAAGTGTAGCCCATTGCTCTTGTCATTACATTTTGTCCTGTAACGCTTGTACTACCAGGGATTGGTAGTTGATTATGTAGCATCAATATGTATCTTATCTTCATTATCCTCTATCCCTTCTACTATTATCATATCTATAATTACTCTCTACAAAATGTAGAGTACATGCAATTCTTATGAAGAAGATCCTGTGCTGAAATTCTTGAGTTCTCCTTCCCTTGACATGGAGAAGGGCATTATAAAGCCGGTGTTAACTGTTAACGTAAGTCAGTCATTCTAAAGCCTTTATCCTCAACTGCTGTTTAATTTGCTCATACTCCCTATCGTTTACTGCTGTTTAGTTTGCTGTTTCTATCAAATAGCATGTTCGCAAGAACCGTAAGTTCCAAGTTTTACTTGTAAAACCAAATTCCTTATTCATACCATGCACATTACTCAATACTCCCTATATATATGGTTGTTTTTGTGGATCTATAATCCAGTGTGTGGTGAAGCATCCCACGTTTTCACCTTGTCGTCTCCTATTTTATCTTACTGATGTGGCTGATGATATGAACAACATGTCATGCACATTAACCAAAATAGGTACAATGATTGTCTTTGCCCTTCATCTATGCTTGTTATGTTGACATGGTAATCCAGTAGTGTGGGGAAGCTCCCCGCATTATGAACAATGCCAAATTATGCTATTGATAGTTTGTACTTACTCTTTATTTTCTAATTTGAAAATGGATGGAATTAAAGCACAATTATCATCTTTGTTTATACACATGCAAAACCTGTCATATCTCTGCTTGTTTTCAGGGTGATATGCCTGATGGCATGCACAAGTCTGCTGAAGGCTATGAGACAAACCCAACATATATTGCAGCAAAGAAGGTAAAACATCTTGAAGATAGTGAGACAACCCCAAAGTATTGTCTTGATGAAGTGTTCAAGTTACTTGAGACTAGCATTCAGACAAGCTCACAGAATTCGCTGTCTAAATCAGTTCGACTTCTTCAGAACCAAGTTCTAGTAGAACAGCAGTCTACAACTCAGTTATCATCTTTATTTATACACGTGCACCTGTCATATCTCTGCTTGTTTTCATGGTGATATGCCTGATGGCATGCACAAGTCTGCTAAAGGCTATGAGACAAACCCAACATATATTGCAGCAAAGAAGGCAAAACATCTTGAAGATAGTGAGACAACCCCAAAGTATTGTCTTGATGAAGTGTTCAAGTTACTTGAGACTAGCATTCAGACAAGCTCACAGAATTCACTGTCTAAATCAGTTCGACTTCTTCAGAGCCAAGTTCTAGTAGAACAGCATTCTGCAACTCAACATCGACTTGAAGTCCTATCTCTAAGAAAGATTGCGGAGAACAACAATGAGAACCTCATTGCTAAACAAGTACACCTGGAAGATTTGACCGACATGCTAGGCCTGTCTCACAGCCTTGCTCAGCAGCTTGCGCAGTAGTTCCCGTGCAAGGCTAACCTTTATTGAACTGTCTTGGAAGTGGTCTCGGTTCAGTATTATTTTGTTACGCTGCAATGGTGCCCAATTTTTGTAATCTGCTTCTTCATTGCGCTTTATGATCACTGGTGGCAAACTTCGATGCCCAATGGATGTAATATACCATAAATCCATTGTTGTATAGTGTAGGTTTATTCGAAGTTACTATGTCGTAATTTCTTTATTGTATAGAGTAGGTTTGTTCTTAATTCCTACTAGTTACTGCCATCATTCACTATCTGAAACAAGTCTGATGTCCCAGGCCGAAACATTCGCCTCTAACGGGCCTGGTTTTTAGCAGGCCACAATTGCACCGACCTGCATCTTTCTTGGGCCCGAATGATTGGGGCCTTCACACTTTGCGCCAAGCCCAGAACTTACTCCAACCTATATTCAGCCCAAATTTTAGTTGGGCCTTTTGTGGACACAGCGCTTAGGTTGGCCCAGGTAGCATTGGGCCATTAACAGACTGAATATTCTACTGGCCTTTTACGGCCTAGAAGAAACCATGGGCCTTTAGCAGGCCGAAATGCATGTTGGGTCTCAATTTTCAATAGTCGTCGACAGGCCTTCAGCAGGCTGAAATGTAGACCGAGCCTTTATTGGCCCAGTTATATGACGGGCCGTTACCAGGCCGAAACATATCTCGGGCCTTTGTTAGCCCATTGATATCATGGGCCTTTAAGAGGCCAAAATCTTAGTACAGGCATCAATGGGCCGAATTATACGACCGACCTTTAACAGGCCCAAGTCACGTTAGGATGATTTGTTGCCACCTTTATCACGAGCCGTTAGTGGGCCGGATGTCGCGTCGGACCATATATGGCCCATGGGCAGCACGGGCCATTCTCAGGCCGAAAGACACACCGGGCTGAAATGGGCCCATGTCTACATCGGGCCTCTAATAGGCGAAAGTCACTGGACTGTAATTGGGCCCAAATATTCGGCGAACAATTAACGGTCCAGATCCGGCTTCGGGCCGTAAATGGGCCTTTATTAAACAGGTCGTTATTGGGCTAGCCCACTAGTACCTGAGTAAGCACTACGGGCCTTTGACTGGGCCGACCTTTTTAACCTATATGGGCCTCTGTTGGGCCCTGCCACGTGTCGACGTATCATAGGCATGTCTCCTCCAATGGACGGGCGACATCTGGGCCATCGATGAGCAATGAGAAATTTACACGTGGAAAATCACCATTGGTCTGGGCTGTTAACGGGTTATCGGATCCAAAACCGGACCCGATAGCTTAATGGCGAGCCATTATGGTGGATGATACGCGTCGGTCACCCTTGGCGAAAGCACTTCTATGACGCGCGATTTATCATCATGGAAGTGGACACTTCAGTGATGATAATTTTGGTAATGTCATGGAACACTTCTACGACAACACAGGTATGACAATCTTTATTCTGTCATAAAATCGTCATGGATGTACATGCATGATAGAAAACGTGACCTACTATGACAAACACGTATCATCACGAAAGTTTATTTTTTTGTAGTGTATTTTCATGATGCACAAGCATAGAAATTGTATTACTCCACACATAAGCAAATTTGTTCTCACGAATAGTAGTGGGAGCAAACTCAACAAAATAAATATCATATGAGGCATAATCCAATTGAAAGTTTCTATTAAGATGACAAGTTTCATGGTAATCATTATTCTTTATAGCATACATGGCATCACAATAATCATCATAGATAGCAACTTTGTTCTCATAATCAATTGGAACCTCTTCCGAAATAATGGTTTCATCACTAAATAAAGTCATGAACTCTCCAAATACACTTTCATAATTATAATAATAAGATTCAACACCCTCCAAAATAGTGGGATCATTACTTCCTAAAGTTGACACCCTTCCAAACCCACTTTCATCAATATAATCATCATAAGTAGGAGGCATGCTATCATCTTAATAAATTTGCTCATCAAAACTTGGGGGACTAAAAATATAATCTTCATTAAATGTAGCATCCCCAAGCTTATGGCTTTGCATATAATTAGCATAATGGACATTCAAGGAATTCATACTAACAACATTGCAATCATTCTCGTCATACAAAGATTTTATGCCAAACATTTTATTGCATTCCTCCTCTAGCAATTGAGCACAATTATCGGAATCCTTATTTTCACGGAAGACATTAAAAAGATGAAGCATATGAGGCAACCTCAATTCCATTTTTTGTAGTTTTCTTTTCTAAACTAAACTAGTGATACAACAAGAAACTAAAAGATTCAATTGCAAGATCTAAAGATATACCTTCAAGAACTCACCTCCCCGGCAACGGTGCCAGAAAAGAGCTTGATGTCTACTACGCAACCTTCTTTGTAGACTCGTGTTGGGCCTCCAAACATAGAGTTATGTAGGACAGTAGCAATTTTCCCTCAAATGGATGACATAAGGTTTATCAATCCATGGGAAACGTGCTCTCTCTCAAACAACCCTGCAACCAAATAACAATGAGTCTCTTGTGTCCCCAACACACCCAATATAATGGTAAATTGTATAGGTGCACTAGTTCGGTGAAGAGATGGTGATACAAGCATAATATCGATGGTAGATAGAGGTTTTTGTAATCTAAAAATATAAAAGCAGCAAGGCAGCAAGTAACAAAAGTGGGCGAAAATGGTGTTGCAATGCTTGAAAGCAAGGCCTAGGGTTCATACTTTCACTAGTGCAAGTTCTCTCAACAATGATAACACAATTGGATCATATAACAATCCCTCAACATGCAATAAAGAGTCACTCCAAAGTCACTAAGAGCGGAGAACAAACGAAGAGATTATTGTAGGGTACGAAACGGCCTCAAAGTTATTCTTTCTGATCGATGTATTGGGCCATTCCTATAAGTGTCACAAACTGCCCTAGAGTCCGTACTAAAATAACACCGTAAGACACACATCAACCAAAACCCTAATGTCACCTAGATACTCCAATGTCACCACAAGTATCCACGGGTTTGATTATATGATATGCATCACACAATCTCAGGTTCATCTATTCAAACCAACACAAAGAACTTCATAGAGTGCCCCAAAGTTTCTACCAGAGAGTCAATACGAAAACGTGTGCCAACCCCTATGCATAAGTTCATAAGGTCATAGAACCCGCAAGTTGATCACCAAAACATACATCAAGTGGATCACGTGAATATCCCATTGTCACCACAGATAAGCACATGCAAGACATACATTAAGTGTTCTCAAATCCTTAAAGAATCAATCCAATAAGATAACTTCAAAGGAAAAACTCAATCCATTACAAGAAAGTAGAGGGGGAGAAACATCATAAGATTCAACTATAGTAACAAAGCTCGCGGTACATCAAGATCGTGCCAAATCAAGAAAACGAGAGAGAGATCAAACACATAACTACTAGTACATACCCTCATCCCCGAGGGTGGACTACTCCCTCCTCGTCATGGAGAGCGCCGGGATGATGAAGATGGCCACCAGTGATGGATCTCCCTCCGGCAGGGCGCCAGAACAGGGTCCCGATTGGTTTTAAGTGGCTATAGAGGCTTATGGCAGCGTAACTCCTGATCTAGGTTTTGTTCTGGAAGTTTGGGGATATATAAGGGGTGTTGGCATCGGGAACAATTCAAGGGGGGGTCCACGAGGCAGCAACAAGGTAGGTGGCACGCCCTAGGGGGGCGCCCTCCTCCCTGGTGGTGGACTCGGGACTCTTCTGGTCCATCTCCAATGCTCCGTGGGATTCTTATGGTCCATAAATAATCACCGTAAAATTTCAGCTTGTTTAGACTCCGTTTGGTATTCCTTTTCTGCAAAACTCAAAAACAAGGAAAAAATAGAAACTAGCACTAGGCTCTAGGTTAATAGGTTAGTCCCAAAAATCATATAAAATAGCACATAAATGCATATAAAACATCCAAGATGGATAATATAATAGCATGGAACCATGAAAAATTATTGATACGTTGGAGACGTATCACACACACGGTCGAAATATAATAACCGTGTGTTATCAAACAGAAAAACCCTGCAGGCGGGTAGATATTTTTGAGATTGCGAGGGAAGCCTCGTGGAGCCCAATGTACTGTCCTGATGTGAGTGATAGGAGCACCGGCATGGCACACGGGTACTATGAGTGAACTGTGTCTGTTGCATCATCCGACTTGTCTAAGGTTTATAAATTTTGCGAAAACAATCCGGGAAAGGGTCAAAACACAAACACACTTGCATGTGGACCAAAAATATGTATGAAAAGTGTGGTTTGATGTTCAAATACCAAATGCACAAGTTCGGTGTGGCACCTGTCTCACAAAGCACACGATATTGTTTACCCCCCTCGTGCCGGCAGGAGGGGAATCCTGGCTTTGAACGCATGGCCCCAAATAACAAGGTATAACATATCACCCTACCGTAACACTAAACCCGTGGGAGTCCATCATGGTCAAACCATGCCCCCTTTCGTTTCCAGTGAAAGGTGGACTGTGTGCGGGCATAGAAATGCATGCTTCTGGCACGAGATGGGGTGAGACCACGAACCACCTGCAGGTAGCCCAACTATATGTATGAAAAAGGTGGTGTCATATTTAAATACCCAATTCACAACTTTGATGTAGCAAATGCCTCACAAATTAATCGGACATCCCCGACCCCATGGAGGTTCACCTATCAAAGTACAAAGTAGCGGCCCCCCTCAAACACACATACAGACACACACGCACACACGCACACACACACACACACACACTGTCAGTCGGCGGGAGAGGGTAAGTCAACGCGACCCCAGAGATGGACTAGCTCGCCAATAATCACGCAAGTAGCTAGTGCCCGAAGACAACCACTACTTGCATGTGGCCCAAACAAATGTATGCATCAGTGTTGATGTTTGAATACCCAATGGAATAAAAATTTGATGTGGCATCATGCTTTGGAACCAGAAATCCCCACACGGAGTGAGGGTTAGTTGACAATGCGTTCTATATGTGTATATCACACCACACTTCGAGCCGATGACGGGGATTCATGCATGCATATGTACATATGCGCTCAAACTTAGGTCTAGAATCTCACCATGACCTACTACGATAACACGAACCAAAGAAGAAGAGTCCACCATGGTAACATATCTCATTGTCGGTCAAAGTGATCATGGATGTCCACGCGGTCCCATGAATATATAAGCTTGCCGCCAATAACAATGTGAGGGAGAGTACCATTCCAAGACAACCACTGCATGCATATGTATGTATGGAGGTGATGCGTGCATGTTTCAGTACCATGTACAACATTGATGTGGCGTGTTGCGTCGAAAATCATATGGTCCCCACACAGAGTGAGATTGGATCATGATGTGTTGGGGTGTGCTGCCCCTCCCCCCACTGCCGACTTCGACTTGGTGGGAGGGACACATGCGTACACATGCATGTGCTCAAACTATATCATGTCATCCCAGAGCATGACCTATATACCATAATATATAAACCAAAAAAATTCGCTCCTATGTCAAATTAACCTCTCTCGCTGTCGACCAAAGTAGTGATGGACCAAGCGGGCCCATAGATGGAAAGCATTGATATCGCTGATAACCACGTGAGTGGGTGCCAGAGGACAACCGCCATCGCTTTGCATGTGGGCTAAACATTTGTATGGAGGTTTGTGTGGTTGGGATGTTTGAATACCCAAAATGCACAACTTTGATGTGGCACATGCCTCGGAAACCGTAAAGTCCCCATACAGGGCAAGCTAGGTTCATGAAGCGCAGTATATATGCTGGTCCCCTCCCCCCTCTTCGACGCATACTATATGCTCCTACCGTAATACAAACCAAAAAGAACCCTCCTTGATGATGAAACTAACTAACCTCTCCCGATGTAGGTCAAAGTGATGCATGCATGGACGTCGACCTCGCAGGCCGACAGATGGAAGCGTCACATGTGATTGTCCTAGGATAACCACCACCTTCATGCAAGTGGCCCAAAGAGGTATTGTGTGATATTTGAATAGCTATCCAATGCACAGCTTTGATGTGGCACGTGCCTCGGAAACCGAAAAGTCCCCACACCGAGTGAGGTGTGTTCATGGACGCGTACGTAGTATATATATGTTGGTCCCCTCCCACCTTTTCGACGTGGACTATATGCTCCCACCGTAACACAAACAAAAAAGAATCAACCTTGCTAGTCAAATTAACCTCTCTGCCGCTGTAGGTCAAAGTGATGGACGACGACCTCACGGGCCCACAAAAATCATCACACGTGAGTGAGTGCCGTGTAGGACAACCACCGACTACATGTGTCCCAAACATGTTTGTATGAAAGGGTTGTGTAATGTTTTAAATAATGAATTCACGACTTTGATGTGGCACCTGCCTCACAAAACGACCAATCCCACACGGTGGCTCACGACTCATAGCGTACTGCCAGACCCCCCCCCAGACACACACACACAACTACGATGCATGTTAAAAAAATTCGCGGTGAACATATGTTACCAAAGGAGGGACGTTTTAATTTTGAAAAAACCCCCAGGGATATATCATTAAGAAGTTTTTGTACATTGATTGATCTTATACGGGTATAGTGTGCAAAAATCAAATTTGAGCTACATGCACACGTGACAGTGCACCTAAATCGTTTGGAAAAACACATGTGTGTCACTAGGTGCATGTTTACACCCCGTGCAAGAAATTTCAAACATTGAGAATCTTGATTTTTAAAATCTAGTAGTACATCCAAAACTTAGTTGTAATTCATGAAACTTATCATGTTGTCATATGGCCACTAATACATAGTGGTATTGTACTTTTTGTCAAATTTGAGACAAGTTTCGATGTAATTTTTGTCTTCTTACAAATGAGAGATTAATAATAATTGGGAACCAATATCGCAAACAGATTATTAATTTGAACCGTGGGTGTTAGACTAACAATGGATACATTCCATGCTTCGGTTAAGTAATAAAGCGACAACATTAATCATCAAAATAGAAAAACAATATATGTGTCACCATGCATCCCATGTGCCATGCGAGAAGGCGTGAGTTGATGGGATGCATGCGAGCAGTACGCAGCGCAAGCATAATGGGAGGCGTGCCTGCAGGTGTGTGAATTGACGGGAGGCATGCTCGTTGCGTAGTATCATGGGGAGGCATGCGAGTAGCTGTATGAAATGGCTGTAGGCATGCCAGCAATCCACTGCGCAGCCTCACGGGAGTCGAGTCAGCACACTGGTACAACAAGGTGCTATACAAACGGTTTTAACACCTTTCTGCCACAACATTTTGAACCATCGCTAAGTGAGTGTGGGAAATAGGAGGGTCCTTCCCACATGACCCAGAAACCATTGGGGATAGGCCCTCCGGTCACACATGCTGGGCAAAAATGAGGTCGCGTGCAATGGGAGAGCGATCTAATACGGTTATACATACATTTGTGTTAAAAAAATACAATTATACATTCCCAATCGTTTCCGGTCGTAAGTACATCCCACACAGTCAGTCCGAGACAAACGTTTTCATACGTATGTACATTCCACACAGTCATTCCTAGGAATACATTTTCATTCGTATGTACATCCCTCATAGTCAATCCAAGAAGTAGGTTTCCGTTCATATGTACATCCCACACAGTCAATCCAGGAAAAACATTTCCATTCGTACATACATCACACACAATTTTCCCCATTAAATCATTTGTGATAGCATTGTCATTGCAGACGATATTAACAATTTTACCGTTTGCGTTATTGAATGCATCAGACACAGTGCGTAGAAGAAACTGTGTGGCATAGGATGTCCATCACACATACTTTTTTATGTGGTAGAACTTTGTACATGGTGGCATAATGCAAACAGTTTTCAAGAGGAAGTCGTGTGCGATTGTTCATTGATCCAACACTTTTTATTCCTAGAAACTGTGTGCTGTCTGAGGTCATCGCCCACGGTGTTTTCTCAATAACCATCTGCAATATAAACCCGATTAGCAGGATAATTAGCCTATTATTAATAATCCATTTATAAATATAATTCACATTTCATACTAAGCACACAATATATTTCATTTTTGTATTAAGGAAGCAGGATTTCATAATTGACATACATCAGAGTACAACATCATATAGATTCAGCACTCAGCTACCCCATTACACAACTGCACCAGCAGCAAGTTTCACTTGAATCATCTATAACCTTTCAAAATTAGCATCATAGACGGTACATACACACATGAATCTCATCTGGAAAATTGCTGAAGCGGAAGGCGAATATTGACCTTCATTGATGTTGAAGGTCTTGCAGCTTTAGGCCAGTGCACGTGGATGATTGGCCGTCCATCCTTCGCCCCCTTCAGGAAAACTTCAATATTGAACCGTGGGTGTTGTATGAATACCTTCCTCGCCTCCTGACCATACAGGTGGTTTGAGAGGTAATCATCGGTGAACTACTTTGGAAAGGCATGAAAACAAGGATATGCATAAATATCTTCTCTAGATTTGAAATGGCACAAGAGAATTAAAAAGATAAGATATAATAGTTAGTACGATCATGTAGTGAACTGATGTCTTCTTGATTGTGTAGACAAAGATCTTGTTGTTTTTGTCGGTAATTTCTTTATCCTAACAATCTTTCTGAGTTTCTTGACTTGACTGATATTCATGGATAACTCATTTCCCCATATGCAAAAATGGTCGAATAGTGGGTCAAACCCTTGTGACAGCCTGGTTTTTGCCCTCTCTTTTTTGCCTGGTTTTCAGTTGATTTCGATTTGAGTTTGGAGTTTTTGAATCATTTCATTTGGACTTAACCACTTGGGTACCCCTTGACTTTCACCCAAGTGCTTCAACTTCTTCTCAAACCATCACTCCCTCTCTGGTTCATCTCAAAACATCACTTGGAATATTTTTCTTAAATGAAAAATATTCATTTTGCACTCCTAAACCCTAGCTAGCCCTTTGTGCTCCATAGCAACCCTAATTTTTGTTACCCCTAAAATCCTGAGAAAAATCCCAATTATTATTTGAACCCTAGGGCACCTTTCTGAGAAAAAAACATTTCATCACTCTTTCAAAATATTTTGGCTACAAAAAATGTTTTCATTTTTGGACAGAAATGGTAGTTTCTACAACAACTACCATTTTACTAGCTCCATTGTAGCTGGTTTTTCTTGTGAATCTTCACCTTAGTAAGTGTTGGCTAGCCTCCAAAGCCCAACGCTCAACTCTTAGTGATTTGACCACAGTAAACCTCCAAAGTTATTGTCCAGAAACTTGCTTGGAGTACAAATTCATTTCTACTGCACCTGGAACCCAACCCAATCGTGGTAACACTCAAAACTACCAAGGACTACATGCCAGACATGAAGTTTTTGCTTAGGTTGGCCTGATGTCATAGTTCACGCGGTGACCACGTTTGTTCAGGCGGGCTGGCATGCAAAACACGCGCTTTGAGTGCCCCCGAGCACTCTGCTGCGCGCGTGCTCGCTGCCTAGCCTGCCCGAGCGTGCCAAACCGCGTCACCATCTCCGTCTCCACTCCCTTAACTCCTCCCTGGCACTCACCGATGCCGGACTCGCCACAGCGGGCACGGGTGTCGGTGTCAAAACCGGCGGATCTCGGGTAAGGGGTCCCGATCTATGCGTCTAAGGCTAATGGTAACAGGAGGCAAGGGACACGATGTTTTACCCAGGTTCGGGCCCTCTCGATGGAGGTAAAACCCTACTTCTTGCTTGATTGATCTTGATGATATGAGTACTACAAGAGTTGATCTACCACGACATCGTAGAGGCTAAACCCTACAAGCTAGCCTATGATGATTATGATTATGCTCCTATGAACTAAACCCTCCGGTTTATATAGACACCGGAGGGGGCTAGGGTTTACACAGAGTCGGTTACAAAGAAGGAAATCTAATATCCGGATCGCCAAGCTTGCCTTCCACGCAAAGGAGAGTCCCATCCGGACACATGACGAAGTCTTGAGTCTTGTATCTTCACGGTCCAACAGTCCGGCCAAAGTATATAGTCCGGCTGTCCGGATCCCCCCTAATCCAGGACTCCCTGAGTATCCCCTGAACCAGGCTTCAATGACGATGGGTCCGACGCGTAGATTGTCTTCGACATTGCAAGGCGGGTTCCATCCCCGAATACTCCAAAGTACCCGTTGTAACAAAAAGTATCCGGCTTCCCATCAATGTTGTAGTCCTCGGCTTCTATGCTTCAATAATGGCCATGTCCACCGGTCGAGCGAATACGAGGAGCCGGAGCATTTTTACATTTGCCACCTCGGCCCTGCAGACCAACCTTCTATTTGAAGAGACAGGGATCCTCGGACCCAAATCTCGCCTTCTTCCCTTGAGCAAGCATCAACAGAGCGCATCCGGAAAAAATCATCCCAACATGGCCGGCCACTGCGGCTCCTCTTCTCGCTCCCTTAGCTCTAGGCCAGGTGATTGGGAAGAATGTTCTATTCCCCATAGCCCTTTAATAGAGTTGCAGGCCCAAGGGTTTCTTCCACCGGCGTTTATGGTCCCCGTCCGAGCCGGACTAGCCACCTATAATGGCGGGGAGCAAGCGGAGAGATCTCCTAATCGATCCCAGGGGGAGCAAATATGCCTTATCCTGTATCTGCTAAGAGGCGTCGGGTTTCCAATCCACCCATTCCTTCGCGGGCTTCTGGAGTTCTACGGCCTCCAGTTGCACAACTTCACCTCTGCCTCCGTGCTGCACATCGTAGGATATGTCGCCCTTTGTGAATTATTCCTGGGCTGTGAGGCTCACTTCGCAACCAGGGGGAATCCATATGTCAAGTGGGCGGAGCCGAAATATGGCGCGTCGCCGAGACCGGATACCTGTCCGGTACTCCCAAGAAGGCATCTAAGTCAAATTATGTTGATGACGCTCCCCTTCCGGATCCAATCCGTATGGGCCTCCCTGAGTTCAATAACGCTCCGCCGAAGACACGCCGAAGTTGGCGCCCTGGAGGCCCCCAAGAGGAAGATACCAGAGAAGTCCACTTCCTAATGAGCAGGATAAAGACACTGGCCAAATTAGGGCTGACTATAGTCGAGGTTATAGCAATATGCATAATGTGGGGGGTGCAGCCACTTCAATATCGGGGGAAGCCCATGTGGAACTTCAACGGGGAAGATGATGCCCCCCGATGTGGTCGTAAAGGTCCGGACTCTGCCACTACTCTGGCGATAATACTGTCCGATTTGTATAAAGGAGAAGAAGAAGAATTCCTTCGTATTAAACCGCGGGATGGATTTTCCATGTACAACCCCCAAGCTGGGTAAGTCGTCATTCTTTCCCCCACTCTATTCATTTTGGTGCCCTTCATCACAATCATTTACCTCGATATTTCTGAGTAGGAACTGAGGAGGGCCGTAGAAAGATTCAACAGCCCCTCCCCGCAGCCAGAGGACCCCGGAAGGGCCTTCGATCCAGGACTTGAAGAAGATCCGGATATATCTGTGGAGCTTGTCAACGGGACATTTTATCAGGCCAGCTGCGATGGCGCCTCGGTGGCTATTATCGCCGACTATCCCAGACTGCTACCTCCATCGCGTGTAAGCGAAGCAGAAACCTTATCCTCTGAAGAGGACTTCTTTCTTATACCATGCCTTATGCATAAAATATCGTATTTTTATAGAGACAACCATCGAAACGCGGCGCCGAGCCCTTGGGGGCTCGTCGGCAAAGGGCGTCCGGGTCAGGCAGGCTTAAGAGGAAAGCAGTTAGTGCCGAAACGCCGTTACAGAGGTATGGTAAAAACTTGCTCTGTGATTATCGTGTTTGAAATGTAACCGCGTCCTTCATGTTCTGGAAGAAAGAGGAGTCGCCGGACTATATCCGGAGATCCTGCCGGTCAACCGGCTTCGAGAGAGAAGGCCGATGCGGGGCCGATGCCGAATTTTCCTCCGACAGAGGATGCGGATATGCTCTCCTCCACAAATTCCAAAGTAGAGAGTGCCATGAATCACTGGCGTTGACGGGCCGTACTTTGCAATAGCATTTTTTCCGAAGAGGAATTTAATGCTTTCAATTCGGGAGACACATACATCTGAGCTGCTCAAGGCGGGCTCGCCCGAGCGATGGACCAGTATGCAAAAGATATACGGGTAAGGAGATTTGATAAGCATGTACATAAGTAGCCCCTGAGACTTGAAACGGTTGGAACAACTGATTTAAGGATCATTTTATGCACAGGTCCTTGTAGAGAAGAATACCCAATTGTCTCAAGAGCTGGAGGAGTGCAAGACCCAGCTGAGGGCCGCGGTTGCCAAACTAGAGGAATCCCAGAAGGCCTCTTCTGGTAACATTTGTCCCAATAGAGAAATCTTAAAGGAATATACCTGTTAGTAATTGGCTTGCTTCATAAGTCTAACAGAAAATTCTGCAGACAATCCCGGGACGAATCCGGAGATCGTAAGATAGCGAGTCATATCTCCAAAGACAGCTAAAGGTTGGCGAGCGTGTGCTTACGCAGGTTAGGCAGGAGAAAAACAATCTCCAAGATGCCAACGTACGGCTGGGCGTCGAATTGTCAGATGCTCGAGCTCAGCTGGCGGACTCCGTGAAGGAGAACAAGAGGCTTCGTCGCGGCATTTATGGTAAGTGCATAAATGAACTGCAGTACAGTTCGGCGAGGAAGCATATTAAAAGAGTTTATGTCTGTAGGGATGTTGATGGGCCATCTCGAAGAGGAGATGCGCGGGTCCGCAGGCGATTTACTGCAAGATTTATCAGAACTGCACGAACGAGTTCGGCAGGTGATGCAGGGTATTGCCCAGGACTTGTGTCCATCCCCTTGCCTGCCAGGAGGCATGGGGGAGCTCATGGATATGCTCCAGGGAGCCCGGCGGCGCTTCCGGTTGTGGAAGGTGTCAGCCTGCCGACAAGGGAAGCCTGGGCCATGGTGAAGACGCGCTACACCAAGCTTGACCCGAACCATATGGCCGAAGTCGGACCGGCGGGGCCGGATGGTCAAGAGATTCCCGTGAGTGTTGTGTATGACCAGGTAGCGTTAGCCGCAAAGTATTCCCAACAGGATTGCAAGCTAGATAGCCTGTTGGATGGTATAGAAGAAGAATATAATCAGTCCAAGTGACTATGTAATTCAATGGACATATGTAGTCCCTAGCCGGATTAAAAATCTTTTGTCACGGCGGACCTTTTTGCTCCAGCACCCGGATTTGACAGTTCGGTGTTTATCCGAATACCCGCTCAGTTATGCAAAACTGGGGTATGCATGGAAACCAGGCATAGGGGTCATAAGTGCTTGAACAGACAAGTACCCAACTAGTTATGTTATATTACATGGCTAATAAGAAACATTTTCCTGGGAGAATAGTTCCGTTAGGGGTTCCTTTCCCTGGGTACGCATGCATCGGTTTACATGTCCGAACTGCGAACAAAAACGCAGGATACAAAACATCTGGGGATTCACATTGTACTAAACAAAATAAACATCTTTTGTTCACCGACCGAATATTCCCTTAAGAACGCTAGCTTTCGGCTTCACCCAGTCTGAGGAACACATCCGGCTGAACCGGCAGTAACAATCACAGAGGTGCTCCCCTTATGCCGTAGCCGAATTAACAGGAACATAGGGCATAAGCACAAGAGCCATGCAACCCAGCATGGCCACATCTTAAGTCATATCGATGCATATAATGGTGAAGAAAAGGCACATATGAAAAAAAATGCATATGTGATAGGCAGGAAGCCGTGAAGGTAACTATATTTAGCTTCCGTATAGGAAGCCCCCAGGTATGGTGAACACACATAGTGCGGCCAGAGTGATCCGAACGTCCGCACTGTATTGAATACTTTGTGTGAAGGAGGGAAAAAGGGCGAGAAAGGAAAAAAGGGGGGAACATAATTAAAAGAGCGTGGGTAAGGAGACGAACACTGAGTTCGGCACTAGGCGTAGAATCTCCGGAGTCTGGCCGCGTTCCATGGGTTCGGCTCGAGTCTATTATCGGATGCATTACGCAGGCGGTACGCTCCACCAGTGAGAACTTTATCAATAATGAAGGGACCCTCACAGTTGGGTTTGAGCTTGACCTTCTTCTTGTCTGGTAGGCGTAGAACGAGTTCGCCAATATTGTAAGTTTTGGCCCGCACTTCTCTGCTTTGATACCTTCGAGCCTGCTGCTGATAGAATGCGGAATGGGCTTTTGCGACGTCATGCTCTTCCTCCAGGGCATCTAAGTTGTCCTGCCGATCTAACTCGGCTTCCTTCTCTTCGTACAGGCGCACGCGAGGTGAGTCCTGGATTATGTCACAGGGTAGTACTGCTTCTGCGCCGTACACCATAAAAAATGGTGTGTATCCAGTGGTGCGATTCGGCGTGGTCCGTGCTACATCTTGAACTTGCGTTGGTTTTCCTTGAAGAGGAAAGGGTGATGCAGCAATAGTAGCGTAAGTATTTCCCTCAGTTTTTGAGAACCAAGGTATCAATCCAGTAGGAGACTCCTCAAAAGTCCCACGCACCTACATAAACAAATAAAGAACTCGCAACAAACGCAATAAAGGGGTTGTCAATCCCTTCACGGCCACTTGCAAAAGTGAGATCTAATAGATATAGTATTATAAGATAAATATAGTTTTGGTGTTTTATAATATAGATGCAAAAAGTAAAGATCCAAATAAAAGTAGATTGGAAGCAAATATGATAAGAGAAAGACCCGGGGGCCATAGTTTTCACCAGTGGCTTCTCTCAAGATAGCATAAGTATTACGGTGGGTGAACAAATTACTGTCGAGCAATTGATAGAAAAGCGAATATTTATGAGATTATCTAGGAATGATCATGTATATAGGCGTCACGTCCGTAACAAGTACACCGACTCCTGCCTACATCTACTACTATTACTCCACACATCGACCGACTCCTGCCTGCATCTAGAGTATTAAGTTCATAAGAACAGAGTAACGCATTAAGCAAGATGAAATGATGTAGATGGATAAACTCAAGCAATATGATATAAACCCCATCTTGTTATCCTCGATGGCAACAGTACAACACGTGCCTTGCTGCCCCTGCTGTCACTGGGAAAGGACACCGTAAGATTGAACCCAAAGCTAAGCACTTCTCCCATGGCAAGAAAGATCAATCTACTAGGCCAAACCAAACTGATAATTCAAAGAGACTTGCAAAGATAACTCAATCATACATAAAAGAATTCAGAGAAGATTCAAATATTATTCATAGATAAACTTGATCATAAACCCACAATTCATCGGATCTCGACAAACACGCCGCAAAAAGAGTTTACATCGAATAGATCTCCACAAGAGAGGGGGAGGAGATTGTATTGAGATCCAAAAAGAGAGAAGAAGCCATCTAGCTAATAACTATGGACCCATAGGTCTGTGGTAAACTACTCACAACTCATCGGATGGGCAAGGATGTTGATGTAGAAGCCCTCCATGGTCGATTCCCCCTCTGGCAGAGTGCCAGCGAAGGCTCCAAGATGAGATCTCGTGGATACAGAAGGTTACGGCGGTGGAAATTGTGTTTCATTTTCTCCCTGGATGTTTTTGTGGAACGTAGGCTTATATAGGAGGAAGAAGTACGTCGGTGGATGCCCGAGGGGCCCACGAGACAGGGGGGCGCGCCCTATTGGGGGGGGGCGCCCTCCTATCTCGTGGAGGCCTCGACTGCTTCTTGACTTGCACTCCAAGTCCTCTGGATCACGTTCGTTCCAAAAATCACGCTCCCGAAGGTTTCATTCCGTTTGGACTCCGTTTGATATCCCTTTTCTTCGAAATACTGAAATAGGCAAAAAAAACAGCAATACGGGCTGAGCCTCTGGTTAGTAGGTTAGTCCCAAAAATGATATAAATGTGTAAAATAAAGCCCATAAACATTCAAAAGGGGTAATATAATAGCATGGAACAATCAAAAATTTTAGATCAAGCATCCCCAAGCTTAATTCCTGCTCGTCCTCGAGTAGGTAAATGATAAAAAGAGAATTTTTGATGTGGAATGCTACCTAGCATAATTCTTCATGTAATTTTCTTTATTGTGGCATGAATGTTCAGATCCAAATGATTCAAAATAAAAGTTCATACTGATAAAATAAATAGTAACACTTTAAGCATACTAATCAAAATAATCATGTCTTCTCAAAATAACATGGCAAAAGAAAGTTCATCCCTACAAAATCATATAGTTAGGCTATGCTTCATTTTCGTCACACAAGGATGTTCCCAACTTCTATACCCCTGATGACAAGCCAAGCAATTGTTTCATACTTAAATAATCTCAAACTTTTTCAACCTTCACGCAATACATGAGCGTGAGCCATGGATATAGCACTATGGGTGGAATAGAATATGATGATGGGGATTGTGTGGAGAAGACAAAAAAAGAGAATGTCTCACATTGACGAAGATAATCAACGAGATATGGAGATGCCCATCAATTGATGTCAACGTGAGGAGTAGGGATTGCCATGCAACGGATGCACTAGAGCTATAAATGAATGCTCAACAAAAGAAAACTAATGGGTGTGCATCCAACTTGCTTGCTCATGAAGACCTAGGTCATTTGAGGAAGCCCATCGTAGGAATATACAAGCCAAGTTCTATAATGAAAAATTCCCACTAGTATGAAAAAGACAACTTATGAGACTCACTATATGAAAAACATGGTGCTACTTTGAAGTACAATATATGAGACTCACTACATGAAGAACAAGGTTCTACTTTGAAGCACAAGTGTGGAAAAAGAGATAGTAACATTGCCCTTTTTATTTATTTTCTTTTTTTTTCTTTTTCTTTTTTTTGGGGCTTTATTTTTTTTCTTTTGGCCTTTCTTTTTTTTTCTTTTTTTTCTTTTTGGGCAATACTCTAATAATGATGATCATCACACTTCTATTGATTACAACATATGAATTACAACTCGAAATTAGAACAAGATATGACTCTATATGAATGCCTCCGGCGGTGTACTAGGATGGTGCAATGAATCAAGAGTGACATGTATGAAAAATAATGCATGGTGGCTTTGCCACAAATACGATGTCAACTACATGATCATGCAATGGCAATATGACAAAAGTAAGTATGTCATGATGATGATAAACAGAACGGTGGAAAGTTGCATGGCAATATATCTCAGAATGGCTATGGAAATGCCTTAATAGGTAGGTATGGTGGCTGTTTTGAGGAAGATATAAGGAGGTTTATGTGTGATAGAGCGTATCGTATTACGGGGTTTGGATGCACCGGCGAAGTTTGCACCAACTCTCAAGGTGAGAAAGGGCAATGCACGATACCGAAGAGGCTAGCAATGGCGGAAAGGTAGAAGTGCGTATAATCCATGGACTCAACATTAGTCAAAAGAACTCATATACTTATTGCAAAATTTAGAAGTCATAAAAAATCAAGTACTACGCGCATGCTCCTAGGGGGATAGATTGGTAGGAAAAGACCATCGCTCGTCCCCGACCGCCACTCATAAGGATGCACAAGCCAGGTACACTTCATGTTTCAAATTTGTTATACAAATTTAACCATACGTGCATGCTATGGGACTTGCTAACTTCAACACAAGTATTCTTCGAATTCATAATCATCCAACTAGCATGACTTTAATATCACTACCTCCTTATCTCAAAACAATTATCAAGTATCAAATTGATCATAGCATCCAATTCACTTCCTATGATAGTTTTTATTATACCCAACTTGGATGCCTACCATTCTAGGACCAATTTTATAACCATAGAAAATACCATGCTGTTCTAAAAGACTCTCAAAAAGATATAAGTTAAGCATGAGAGACTAGCAATTTCTACAAAAATAAGTCACCTCCGTGCTCTAAAAGATATAAGTGAAGCACTAGAGCAAAAACTATCAAGCTCAAAAGATATAAGTGAAGCACATAGAGTATTCTAGCAAATTCTAATCAAATTGGCTTCTCCCAAAAGTGTGTACAGAAAGGATTATTGTGGTAAACTAAAAAGCAAATACTAATATAATACACGACGCTCCAAGCAAAACACATATCATGTGGCCAATAAAAATACAGCTCCAAGTAAATTTACCAATGAACGAAGACGAAAGAGGGGATGCCTTCCCGGGGCATCCCCAAGCTTAGGCTTTTGGCTATTCTTGAATATCTTGGGGTGCCTTGGGCATCCCCAAGCTTAGGCTCTTGCCACTCCTTATTCCATAGTCCATAAAAGCTTTACCCAAAACTTGAAAACTTCACAACACAAAACTCAACAGGAAATCTTATAAGCTCCGTTAGTGAAAGAAAACAAAACCACCACATAAGGTACTGTAATGAACTCATTATTTATTTATTTTGGTGTTAAACCTACTGTATTCCATCTTCTCCATGGTTTATAAACTATTTTACTAGCCGTAGATGCATCGAAATAAGCAAACAACACACAAAAAACAGAATCTGTCAAAAACAGAACAATCTATAGCAATATGTAACTAACGCAAACTTCTGGAACTCTAAAAATACTACCAAAATAGGAAGTCCTGGAAAATTTGTCTATTGATCATAAGCAGAAAAGAATGAATGCAAAAGCACGTTTCTGTGATTTAAAAAAACTAAGTTCGTGCGCGCAAAGTTTCTGTTTTCAGTAGAATCAAATCAACTATCATCATAGGTTATCCTATAGGTTCTACTTGGCACAAACACTACTTAAAAGATAAAAACACATCTAAACAGGAGGTAGATGAAATATTTATTACTAAAAAGTAACAAAAACAAAAAACACAAAGAAAATTGGGTTGCCTCCCAACTAGCGCTATCGTATAACGCCCCTAGCTAGGCATAAAAGCGCGGATAGATCTAACGAGTGCCATCTTTGGCACTAAATTCATAAGTAGCCCGCATGATAGATTCATAAGGTAATTTGAATTTCTTTCTTGGAAAGTGCTCCATGACTTTATTTAATGGAAATTGGAATCTAATATTCCCTTCCTTCATATCAATAATCGCGCCAATCGTTCTAAGGAAAGGTCTACCAAGAATAATAGGGCAAGAAAGATTGCAATCCATATCAAGAACGATAAAATCTATGGGCAACAAATTTCTATTTGCAACAATGAGAACATCATTGATCCTTCCCATTGGCTTTTTAATGGTGGAATCCGCAAGGTGCAAATTTAAAGAGCAATCATCAAGATCATGGAAACCTATAATATCACATAAAGTTTTCGGAATCGTGGAAACACTAGCACCCAAATCACGCAAAGAAAAACACTCATGATTTTTACTTCTAATCTGTATAGTAGGTTCCCACTCATCGTTAAGTTTTCTAGGTATAGAAACTTCCAATTTAAGTTTTTCATCACAAGATTGCATCAAGGCAGCAACAATGTGTTTGGTAAAAGCTTTATTTTGGCTATAAGCATGAGGAGAATTAACAACGGATTGCAACAAGGAAATACAAGCTTCTAAAGAACAATTATCATAATCAAATTCCTTGAAATCCGAGATAGTGGGTTCAATACTATTTAAAGTTCTGACCTCTCCAATCCCACTTTTACCAAATTTAGCATCAAGATCTAAAAACTCCGAATTCTTGGGACGCCTTCTAGGTAAAGTTGACTCATCATCAGTCCCATAATTATCAAGATTCATATTGCAAAACATAGATCTAATAGGAGACGCATCAATAACTTTAAGATCTTCATCATTATTTTCATGGAAACTAGAAGAACACTGTCACATCCCTAGCTTTTGGTTTGCTCTGAGCTAGCCAGTCATGTGTTGCATCATGTTTAAATTTCAGTTAAACTTGAAATGGGGATTGTTTAAACCCTAGCACCAAATGAATGCAAATAGGCTCAAATAAAATCATTTTCAATGAACCCAAAATGCCTTTGAAAATGTTCATGATTTCTGATAAAGGTGAAAACCTCTGCCAAAAATTATGAACATATATCTAGGTTATTCCTGGATTCTTGAATTAAATCATAAAGTATTTGCATTTGGGCATTTAAATGCTAATAAATTGTTTAAATGCTCAAATAATCATAAACTAAAATGTTTGCTGTTGGTTATATTTCAAACAATGGCATTGATCAGTTTCATGATTTTTGTGTTTGGTCTAGTATTTTTAATAAAGTCACAAAGTAGCAGAAAATAGAAAATGATAGATAAAAGCAGAGAGCAGAGAACTTACGTGGCGCTCACCTGTGAACCCCACCTGGCGGCCCAAGTGGCCGGCCCAGCCCACCAGGCCACCCTTTCTGTCGTCTTCCTCCCCCTCGTTCCGAAGCAGCTCGGTGGCGCGCGCCCGAGAGCCCTCGGCCACCTCCTGCTTCCACCTGGGAGCCCCGGGCCTTCTACCAGCGCCACGGAGACGCCCGAAGACCCTGTCCCCTCTCCCTCACTCGCTGCTCTCTCTCCCCTCCACTGGCTCTCCCCCCCGAGCTCACCCGAGGGCCACCGTCGCCGCCGCTCACCGCTGCCGCGCCCAGAGCCACTGCCCCGCCTCTCCATCGTGTCTAAAAGAACCGCCCCATCGCCCTACTCCCCCTCGCCGAGACACACGGGTCGAGAAGCCCTGCTTCGTCCCGAACGCCGCCGTCTTCTTCCGTGGGATCCGGCGATCCCCGTCGTCGCTCCGTCGACTACAGGCCTTCCCCGAGCCCGACGAGCACTTCAATCAACGCACTGTGAGCCTCCGATCATTTTCCCCCTAACGCCCTGTCCTTTTCCACACCGTGGCCGTCGTGTTCATTGAGGCCGAAGCTCGCCTCCGCTCGAGCTTGTCGCCGGCATCGCTCCGGCGACCATTTGGTCATCCCGTGCTAACCAACATGCCCGCCGCATCGCGTAGTGCCTCGCTAGCGCCTCAGCTTCTGCGTTTGCACGCCGCAGCCCCAACCCCGCACATGGCCGAACTCCGGCCGCCGCCTTGGAGCTCGCCGTCGTTGGCTCCGGCCACGATAGACCCGGCCTCCACCACCACTAGATGCGCGCCTGCTAGAGCTCTCCAACAAGCTCAAGAACGGCCTCGCCCGTGCCCCGTAGCGCGTTTCCGACGGCCGCCACCGTCTCGGGCCTCGCTGGCGTCGAGTCGCCGGCGGGTTTGACCCCGCTGACCCCGTTTGACCACGGGTGGGCCAGTTTGACCCCCTGGGTCAATGACATGTGGGGCCCAGCCCCGCTAATTAACTAGGATTAGTACCAAATGAATTTAGTTAAGCTAATCACACTGACATGCGAGACCCACTGTCAGGTTTGACCGGACCGCGACCTGTTGACCTGCTGACGTCACAGTGACGTCAGGCTGACGTAGTAAATCATTTAGTGGATTTATTCTTTTTCGGAAATTCCAGAAAATACCACAAACTTCTAAAAATCATAGAAATTCAACCGTAACTCCAAATTAAATAAGTTATATATGAAATATGATAAGAAAAATCCAATCTATCCATCTGTACTAGTTTCATGCATGTTAAAACACTTTAACCTTGCTGTTTAGGTGAAACAAGTTAATGCACCTTTATGACTTCATATAATGGGTTTGCATTTGAATCTTTGGTTCAAATGGACTCATTTCAATCTGTTCTAGCTTGCATTAGCCCAAAACACATTCATATTGCCATGTCATAGCATGCATCATATTGTGCTTTGCATTGATCGTGTTTCTTCTCTGTTTGTCGGTGTTGTTCCCCCTCGATAGACGTTGTACTGACATTGTGATCGTTGACACTGATGAAGACTCAATGCTATCTTCAGAAGTGCCAGGCAAGCAAAACCCCCTTGTTCATTCCGATACAATCCTACCCTCTCGCCCTGCTCTCTTTTACTGCATTAGGACAACAATGAGTAATTTGTTACTTGCTGCGGTAGCTGAACCCCTTTATCCTCTGCATGACCTGTCATTGCCACAGTAAATAGATGAAACCCACTAGTATGAGTAGGAGTTGTTTGAGCCCTGTTGTGCCTACTCATTCATGTTTGTTTGTCATGCCTGCTACTGCTTAGAGTTGAGTCAGGTCTGATTCATCGGGAATGAATCAGAGGTGTGTGAACATGTCCTACTGTGTGTGAGCTAAGTGTGTGAACACGATTTGGTAAAAGGTATCGGTGAGAGGCCATGTAGGAGTACATGGTGGGTTGTCTCATTGAAGCCGTCCTTAGGAACTGAGTTCTGTGTTTGTGATCCATGATTCAGCTACTACCATGCATTGGGCCCTGAAATATGACCCCGCTCGACTTCTTATTCACCCTTGTCCTCTGTCCAGGAGTTGCAAGTAGTTTCTGGTGTTTGTAGTATGCTGGAGGCCGTGCGCAGCGCTGACCGGAGGGGTGGGCTGTGATGCAGTAGGCACGTGGCCGAGTATACCGGGCGCCCGTTTGGTGTCACGGAACCCTGTTCACATCGTTTGGGATTGTGAGCGAAACCCCGGCCGGATCTCCACATTGATGGAACCCGAATAGGTGATAAACCTGGACTAGAGACTTGAGTGTTTAGGTAGGTCGTGGTCTACACCCACATCGGCTTTCGCTTGAAGTCTGCCGAGCACATGTTGTGTGCAGATGCTAAGTGGTGGAAACATGTATGAAGAAGTACACCCCTGCAGGGTTAACATCATCTATTCGAATAGCCGTGTCCGCGGATAAGGACTTCTGGGTTGCATGTATAGTTCATAGACAAGTGAAAGTGGATACTCTAAAATACGCAAGATAAGTGTGAGTGCTATGGATGGCGTCCTCGTAGGAAGACGGGAGCGGATCCATAGTGGTGTATTGATATGGTGAATATGTGGACTCGTGTGCGCCACCTCAAAAGAGCTACTTGCAGTAGTAGTTCAGGATAGCCACCGAGCCAAACTTGGCTTGCAGCAGTTAAACCCCACCATCCCCTTTGTTGATAATGATGCATATGTAGTTAGTTCTGATGTAAGTCTTGCTGGGTACATTTGTACTCATGTTTGCCTATTTTATGTTTTTGCAGAGAGACTTCAGTCTCACTAGTAGTTTCGCGTGGACTTCGACGTTTAGCTTGTTACCTCAGCTACGATCTTGTGCCCTCGGCAGGATCTGGTAGATAGTCAGGCTTCTCAGCCTTTTTCGTTTGTAGATGTCTGTACTCAGACATGTTAAACTTCCGCTTGTGCTTTGATTTGTATGCTCTGAATGTTGGGTCATGAGACCCCTGTTTGTAATATCTCGCTCCTCGGAGCCTAATGAATACATACTTGGGTCGTAGATTCATGTTGTGATGCCATGTTGTATTTGCACATATTGAGCATATTGTGTGTATGTTATTGAAATGCTTGGTATGTGTGGGATCTGACTATCTAGTTGTTTATCCTTAGTAGCCTCTCTTTCCGGGAAATGTCTCCTAGTGTTTCCATGATAGCTTGCTACTGCTCCGGAACACTTAAGCTGGCCGGCATGTGTCCTTCTTCGTTCTTGTGTCTGTCCCCTCAGGGAAATGTCACGGGATGAATACCGGAGTCCTGTTAGCCCACTACAGCCCGGTTCACCGGAGTCCTGCTAGCCTAGTGCTACAGCCTGGATTCACTCGCTGATGACCGACACGTTCGATGCTGGGTCATGGATGTCTGTCCCTATAAGTTTGTGCCACTTTGGGTTTACGACTAGCCATGTCAGCCCGGGCTCCTTATCATGTGGATGCTAGCGACACTATCATATACGTGTGCCAAAAGGCGCAAACGGTCCCGGGCAAAGTTAAGGCGACACCCATGGGAATACCGTGCGTGAGGCCGCAAAGTGATATGAGGTGTTACATGCTAGATCAATGTGGCATTGAGTCGGGGTCCTGACAGCTTTGGTATCAAAGCCTGACTGCCTGTAGGATTACCAAGCCAAACTGGTCGAAGTTGTGTCTAGAAATGCTTTAGTTATGTAAGGGAATTGATTGTGGGATGGAACGTAAGGCTCTTTTACTCCTTATACCTCATGGCCTTCTGATCTGAGTCATCCTCTTCTCTTCTACGGGGATTAAGAACTAGGCTATCTCCTCTTTCTATCAGGATCACGTGTTACTAATCTGTAGACATGTAAGATTGTTGGATGTAAACCTCAGTCCAGTTCCTACCACTTCTGTATGTTAACTGATGATCTCGAAACCTTGATATTGTGATTCTGAGTGGCTATGCCACCATTTTTGTAGTATGTCTCCAAACTTTTGAGCATTTACAACCGTTATGATGTCCGAGTCATCCCAGGTTTCTAAATAGTCTGATGCATTTGCAAATCCTTTCTTTCCGTTCCCGATGTCCTTTATGGTCAGATCAAGCACACTAACCGTTGCGTTGAGGTAATTTATTGCCTTGACATATATGTTGGAATTATTATTATGACCCTAGGTGTCTTAGGGGATCATCTAGTAATATAGCCATGATTTGTGTCCCAGTGTGATGATTCTGGCCTTTATTCTCGAAAGCATCCCGTGATGCTACTTAGGAGTAGGTATTCTATTCCTGCGTTCTTGAACCCGAGATTCACTCCACTTACTTCATGTTGATAGTGTTTGCTAGTTCCTTTAGGATATTAGTAACCTTGCGATAGTCCTCGAGGTCCGTGGTATTTCCTTCTTCCAAATACCATGAACCATTCAGTCAGAAGTTATTTGAACCAAAAGATCACAATCAGAGTACTCTTGAGGAGTTCTCCATTCATAAATCGTGACTCTGCCAGTCCTACCTCTCTGCATGGGTTATCCGGAAGAAACATGTTGAACTTGGTTCGACATACTAATCTATGCATCCACAACTCAGAAAATTATATGTTCTTTGAGTTGTCCCTCTTAGATGTCTTCTGACCCTCGTCTATCATTTGATAGTCAAGAGTATGCATGCATTCCTATTACTCTTGTGGTCCGTCAAGCCATTCTATTCCGGAATGACTAGGAGAAACAAACTCCAGTACCTTGTCCATTTCCAGGATTGGGTCAAAGCAGTCGTACTCCGCAGATCAAATTGCTAATCTTGCTTTTGCTCTGTTCTACCTTGGAGTATTACCATCTTCATATCAAGAATGTCATGGGAATTGCACACCATCCTATGAACTCTTGACACAGTGATACTTCTCTCCATCATTATTCATTTCTCAGTTCCCGTGTTGTTGCAACCGGAATGTCGACAAGTGAATCGTGATTTGTGAAATCAATACTCCTAGCAACCTTGTTGCTGGGTAGTTAAAGAACAATAATTTCATTCTTAGCATGTTGGTTATTGAATCCTCATTCTAAGATTGATCGTGCTACCTAGTCCTTATTTCCAGTGCACCTTTCGATCAATGAGTTAGGGTTTCAATCCCTTGCTTAATTGATCACATCATCTTGCTTTAGAAACAAGATTGTTTTCGAGCATAATAACATATTGGTGGTGCGTAATTTTCCGAATATCTGCTCGGAAGTATTACCAGGTTGTCACCTGACCGCTATGTTGGGTTCGTGATCAAGTTGGTTTTTCATAAACCACCCCCTTCTCCAAAATTCTGTGTTGGATACCCTGAGCTAGTTGGTAAACTGAACAACAACTTGGAGAGTTGGAAGATAAAAGCTTGTCTGACTTAGTTCATTTAAGGGATATCTTGTATGTGTGTTGAAGAAAGATGATACCTTTATTGGTTGATCCTCGTGATCAATTGTTGGATCTATTATCTTACCCAAACCATTGATTTGAGTATGGGCTATTGTCAAATCAAATCAGAACCAACGATATTCGTAATGTTGTCTTACTCGTGGTTGTTCCTCGAGCATACACCATTATATCTTTCGGGTCTGACCAATGCTATCACCTTGTTCACATAATTGTGGAATTCCACTAATATGGAAACCTGGATGAATTGTTGTTGAGCCAATTTACAACATCCTTATCTCCTCCATGATTTTGTTGAACATTAAGCTAGTGTTGGAAACTTGTATAAGCATTATCTTCATGACTCGTTCGTGAAGCGTATGTTCGGATGAAAGAAGTGACCTCCTCTAATTCATGTGCATTTGGTGCAAGTTGCCGTCATGAGTTCGAGAAAGATTGGTTTTGTTTCCTCTGGTACCATCCCAAGTCAGTTATGCATGTGCGAATGTATTCTATGGTTTGTAGATTAATTACCTCCACTCCATATGGGTTCCCTAGCACACCAAGCCACTGATTGAATTGTTGAAGGAGAAGAAGTTCCTTCTTAAGAATCATGACTTATGTTAGGACTTCGATATCCTTGTTGATGGTTCCCCACCTGAACTCGGTAGTGTTTTATTGTAAGACTACCATGTGATAATGTTTTGTCTGGGACAACGTGTTCACATGTGTGTAGCAGAACCAACTCATGTTTTGGAGCTTGCTATCGTAGTTCATTTCCCGAGAATCTCGCAACGTCATCTCGTCGATTTGTGTTGTGAACTTTCTTTTTCTTTCTAGACTCGATGAGTCTGGAATATCCTGACACCAGCCAGATCTCAATCTCAGGCAGATATGATGGTTGGAACGTTTCCCAAGAGCTATAATAATGGTCTCTCTGTAACCCGGCAAAGTGGATGTCGTGGCCGACACACCTAGCCGGAAGATATATTATTGTAGTATCTTGATTGAAGAAGTTGGCCACCTCCCCATAAGGACGTCATAGGATATACTCCCTAGCTGTGCCTTATGATTTTTATGTTCCCGAAGTCCGACCTTTTACTTGATGTTCTAGATATTAAACCATATCTACATATGGGACATGCTAGTGCATCAAGGAGAACATTAGAAGCGGAGTGCTAAATGTATCTCGGTCGATCATCCAGATTTTGTTTCCTTGGCCTCGCTAAGATGAAATCTGAGAAAGTGTTATCTTCCTTTGCATCTGCATCGTCCATCACTATTCATCATGGTAGTATGTTGTGTTGTCAGCACCCTTGACACGGATGTTGGTAAGACCTTGATGAACATGGAAATGCTCAAGTTCTTGAGAGCACGCACAAGCTCTAGGCTTCATCGCCGGCACTAACTGGGATTGCTCCCAGTTTTCTTCGGTTAGGCTATAAACTTTCAAGCAGTGGACCCACTCTCTACTGTTGAGCTTCTCCCCAGTTACTAAAATCATTCCTTGTGTTGTTTTCAACAAGGTAATCCACATCATCCATTCTAGTATGAGTATGCCATTCCTTCGAACTCCGCCAATCGATTGTTGTGATTTGCCTTAGGCTGATATAAAGAGTTTCAATGATCTCTATTTCAAAGGTAATTCTTTTTAACACTTAAGGGATGACTCCACGAGTCACCTCCTCCAAGATGTCTCGTTGTGGTATCATGACAACTCAAGTCCTCGCTACGTTGACAACTGTTCACCACCCTCTTAAGTGTGGAATTGTTGTCTACCTAGTGAACCTTCGACATCTGTTCCACTCCATTCTTTCGGATGAACGTTTCGTGTCTTAGCTCGAGAGAGGTTGCTATGTCTCATTTCGTGAGTTAATCATGAGTTGTTCGATCTTCGAGAAGATCAATTCTTCTAGAGTTTTTCTTTCTCCTCTCGTTGTCATGTCGGTTGGAGTTCTCGGAGCAAGACATCAAGATAAAGATAGTGATAGAGTCAGCGTCCTTATGAAGGGCAACCTGGATCGTGAAGATTGTGTTAGGTTGCGTTTCCCCTTCGTCTTACCCTACGCTTGAATCTCGGGTCGAGATTCTTGTTTAGTGGGGGTGAGTTGTCACATCCCTAGCTTCTGGTTTGCTCTGAGCTAGCTAGTCATGTGTTGCATAATGTTTAAATTTCAGTTAAACTTGAAATGGGGATTGTTTAAACCCTAGCACCAAATGAATGCAAATAGGCTCAAATAAAATCATTTTCAATGAACCCAAAATGCCTTTGAAAATGTTCACGATTTCTGATAAAGGTGAAAACCTCTGCCAAAAATTATGAACATATATCTAGGTTATTCCTGGATTCTTGAATTAAATCATAAAGTATTTGCATTTGGGCATTTAAATGCTAATAAATAGTTTAAATGCTCAAATAATCATAAACTAAAATGTTTGCTGTTGGTTATATTTCAAACAGTGGCATTGATCAGTTTCATGATTTTTGGGTTTGGTCTAGTATTTTTAATAAAGTCACAAAGTTGCAGAAAATGGAAAACGATAGATAAAAGCAGAGAGCAGAGAACTTACCTAGCGCTAACCTGTGAAGCCCACCTGGCGGCCCAAGTGGCCGGCCCAGCCCACCAGGCCACCCTTTCTGTCGTCTTCCTCCCCCTCGTTCCGAAGCAGCTCGGTGACGCGCGCCCGAGAGCCCTCGGCCACCTCCTGCTTCCACCTGGGAGCCCCGGGCCTTCTACCAGCGCCACGGAGACGCCCGAAGAACCTGTCCCCTCTCCCTCACTCGCTGCTCTCTCTCCCCTCCCCTGGATCTCCCCCCCGAGCTCACCCGAGGGCCACCGTCGCCGCCGCTCGCCACTGCCGCGCCCAGATCCACTGCCCCGCCTCTCCATCGTGTCTAAAAGAACCGCCCCATCGCCCTACTCCTCCTCACCGAGACACACGGGTCGGGAAGCCCTGCTTCGTCCCGAACGCCGCCGTCTTCTTCCGTGGGATCCGGCGATCCCCGTCGTCGCTCCGTCGACCGCAGGCCTTCCCCGAGCCCGACGAGCACTTCAATCAACGCACTGTGAGCCTCCGGTCATTTTCCCCCTAACGCCCCGTCCTTTTCCACAGCGTGGCCGTCGTGTTCATCGAGGCCGAAGCTCGCCTCCGCTCGAGCTTGTCTCCGGCGTTGCTCCGGCGACCATTTGGTCATCCCGTGCTAACCAACATGCCCACCGCATCGCGTAGTGCCTTGCTAGCGCCTCAGCTTCTGCGTTTGCACGCCACAGCCCAAACCCCGCACATGGCCGAACTCCGGCCGCCGCCTTGGAGCTCGCCGTCGTTGGCTCCGGCCACGATAGACCCGGCCTCCACCACCACTAGATGCGCGCCTGCTAGAGCTCTCCAACAAGCCCAAGAACGGCCTCACCCGTGCCCCGTAGCGCGTTTCCGAAGGCCGCCACCGTCTTGGGCCTCGCCGGCGTCGAGTCACCGGCGGGTTTGACCGCGCTGACCCCGTTTGACCACGGGTGGGCCAGTTTGACCCCCTGGGTCAATGACAGGTGGGGCCCAGCCCCGCTAATTAACTAGGATTAGTACCAAATGAATTTAGTTAAGCTAATCACACTGACATGCGGGACCCACTGTCAGGTTTGACCGGACCGCGACCTGTTGACCTGCTGACATCACACTGACGTCAGGCTGATGCAGTAAATCATTTACTGGATTTATTCCTTTTAGGAAATTCTAGAAAATACCACAAAATTCTAAAAATCATAGAAATCCAACCGTAACTCCAAATTAAATAAGTTATATATGAAAAATGATCAGAAAAATCCAATCTATCCATATGTACTAGTTTCATGCATGTTAAAACACTTTAACCTTGCTGTTTAGGTGAAACAAGTTAATGCACCTTTAAGACTTCATATAATGGGTTTGCATTTGAATCTTTGGTTCAAATGGACTCATTTCAATCTGTTCTAGCTTGCAATAGCCCAAAACACATTCATATTGCCATGTCATAGCATGCATCATATTGTGCTTTGCATTGATCGTGTTTCTTCTCTATTTGTCGGTGTTGTTCCCCCTCGATAGACGTTGTACCAACGTTGTGATCGTTGACACTGATGAAGACTCAATGCTATCTTCAGAAGTGCCAGGCAAGCAAAACCCCCTTGTTCATTCCAATACAATCCTACCCTCTCGCCCTGCTCTCTTTTACTGCATTAGGACAACAACGAGTCATTTGTTACTTGCTGCGGTAGCTGAACCCCTTTATCCTCTGCATGACCTGCCATTGCCACAGTAAATAGATGAAACCCACTAGTATGAGTAGGAGTTGTTTGAGCCATGTTGTGCCTACTCATTCATGTTTGTTTGTCATGCCTGCTACTGCTTAGAGTTGAGTCAGGTCTGATTCATCGGGAATGAATCAGAGGTGTGTGAACATGTCCTACTGTGTGTGAGCTAAGTGCGTGAACACGATTTGGTAAAAGGTATCCGTGAGAGGCCATGTAGGAGTACATGGTGGGTTGTCTCATTGAAGCCATCCTTAGGAACTGAGTTCTGTGTTTGTGATCCATGATTCAGCTACTACCATGCATTGGGCCCTGAAATATGACCCCGCTCGACTTCTTATTCACCCTTGTCCTCTATCCAGGAGTTGCAAGTAGTTTTTGGTGTTCGTAGTATGCTGGAGGCCGTGCGCAGCGCTGACCGGAGGGGTGGGCTGTGATGCGGTAGGGACGTGGCCGGGTATACCGGGCGCCCGTTTGGTGTCACGAAACCCTGTTCACATCGTTTGGGGCTGTGAGCGAAACCCCGGCCGGATCTCCTCATGGATGGAACACGAATAGGCGAGAAACCTGGACTAGAGACTTGAGTGTTTAGGTAGGTCGTGGTCTACACCCACTTCGGCTTTCACTTGAAGTCTGCCGAGCACATGTCGTGTGCAGATGCTAAGTGGTGGAAACATGTATGAAGAAGTACACCCCTGCAGGGTTAACATCATCTATTCGAATAGCCGTGTCCGCGGAAAAGGACTTCTAGGTTGCATGTACAGTTCATAGACAAGTGAAAGTGGATACTCTAAAATACGCAAGATAAGTGTGAGTGCTATGGATGGCGTCCTTGTAGGAACACGGGATCGGATCCATAGTGGTGTATTGATATGGTGAATATGTGGACTCGTGTGCGCCATCTCAAAAGAGCTACTTGCAGTAGTAGTTCAGGATAGCCACCGAGTCAAAGCTGGCTTGCTGCAGTTAAACCCCAGCATCCCCTTTGTTGATAATGATGCATATGTAGTTAGTTTTGATGTAAGTCTTGCTGGGTACATTTGTACTCACGTTTGCCTATTTTATGTTTTTGCAGAGAGACTTCAGTCTCACTAGTAGTTTCGCATGGACTTCGACATTTAGCTTGTTACCTCAGCTACGATCTTGTGCCCTCGGCAGGATCTGGTAGATAGTCAGGCTTCTCAGCCTTTTTCGTTTGTAGATGTCTGTACTCAGACATGTTTAAGCTTCCGCTTGTGCTTTGATTTGTATGCTCTGAATGTTGGGTCATGAGACCCCTATTTGTAATATCTCGCTCCTCGGAGCCTAATGAATACATACTTGGGTCGTAGAGTGATGTTGTGATGCCATGTTGTATTGAAATGCTTGGTATGTGTGGGATCTGACTATCTAGTTGTTTATCCTTAGTAGCCTCTCTTACCGGGAAATGTCTCCTAGTGTTTCCATGGTAGCTTGCTACTGCTCTGGAACACTTAGGCTGGCCGGCATGTGTCCTTCTTCATTCCTGTGTCTGTCCCCTCGGGGAAATGTCACGCGATGAATACCGGAGTCCTGTTAGCCCGCTATAGCCTGGTTCACCGGAGTCCTGCTAGCCCAGCGCTACAGCCTGGATTCACTCGCTGATGACCGACACGTTCGATGCTGGGTCATGGATGCTTGTCCCTGTAAGTTTGTGCCACATTGGGTCTACGACTAGCCATGTCAGCCCGGGCTCCTTATCATATGGATGCTAGCGACACTATCATATACGTGTGCCAAAAGGCGCAAACGGTCCCGGGCAAAGGTAAGGCGACACTCGTGGGATCTGACTATCTAGTTGTTTATCCTTAGTAGCCTCTCTTACCGGGAAATGTCTCCTAGTGTTTCCATGGTAGCTTGCTACTGCTCTGGAAAACTTAGGCTGGCCGGCATGTGTCCTTCTTCGTTCCTGTGTCTGTCCCCTCGAGGAAATGTCACGCGATGAATACCGGAGTCCTATTAGCACGCTATAGCCTGGTTCACCGGAGTCCTGCTAGCCCAGCGCTACAGCCTGGATTCACTCGCTGATGACCGACACGTTCGATGCTGGGTCATGGATGCTTGTCCCTGTAAGTTTGTGCCACTTTGGGTCTACGACTAGCCATGTCAGCCCGGGCTCCTTATCATATGGATGCTAGCGACACTATCATATACGTGTGCCAAAAGGCGCAAACGGTCCCGGGCAAAGGTAAGGCGACACTCGTGGGAATACCGTGCGTGAGGCCGTAAAGTGATATGAGGTGTTACATGCTAGATCGATGTGGCATTGAGTCGGGGTCCTTCCCACGGGTGTCGCCTTACCTTTGCCCGGGACCGTTTGCGCCTTTTGGCACACATATATGATAGTGTCGCTAGCATCCATATGATAAGGAGCCCGGGCTGACATGGCTAGTCGTAGACCCAAAGTGGCACAAACTTACAGGGACAGGCATCCATGACCCAGCATCGAACGTGTCGGTCATCAGCAAGTGAATCCAGGCTGTAGCGCTAGGCTAGCAGGACTCCGGTGAACCGGGCTGTAGCGGGCTAACAGGACTCCGGTATTCATCGCGTGACATTTCCCCGAAGGGACAGACACAGGAACGAAGAAGGACACATGCCGGCCAGCCTAAGTGTTCCGGAGCAGTAGCAAGCTACCATGGCTCAGTGGAAACACTAGGAGACATTTCCCGATAAGAGAGGCAACTAAGGATAAACAACTAGATAGTCAGATCCCACACATACCAAGCATTTCAATAACATACACACAACATGCTCGATATGTGCAAATACAACATGGCATCACAACATGACTCTACAACTCAATTATTATTCAATAGGCTCCGAGGAGCGAGATATTACAAACATGGGTCTCACGACCCAACATTCGGAGCATACAAATCAAATCACAAGCGGAAGCTTAACTTGTCTGGGTACAGACATCTATAAATGAAAAAGGCTGAGAAGCCTGACTATCTACCAGATCCTGCCGAGGGCACAAGATCGTAGCTGAGGTAACAAGCTAAACGTCGAAGTCCACGCGAAACTACTAGCGAGACTGAAGTCTCTCTGCAAAAACGTAAAATAGGCAAAGATGAGTACAAATGTACCCAGCAAGACTTACATCAGAACTAATTACATATGCATCAGTATCAACAAGGGGAATGGTGGGGTTTAACTGCAGCAAGCTAGCTTTGACTCGGTGGCTAACCTGAACTACGACCGCAAGTAACTCTTTTGAGGTGGCGCACACGAGTCCACATATTCACCATATCAATACACCACTATGGATCCGCTCCCGTCTCCATACGAGAACGCCATCCATAGCACTCACGCTTATCTTGCGTATTTTAGAGTCTCCACTTCAAGTTATCTATGAACTGTACAGGCAACCCAGAAGTCCTTTACCGCGGACACGGCTATTCGAATAGATCATAATAACCCTGCAGGGGTGTACTTCTTCACACACGCTCTCACCACTTACCGCCGTTTACACGACATGTACTCGGCAACCTTTAAGCGGAAGCCCAGCGAGGGTGTCGGCCACGACCTGACTAACCACACAAGTCTCTCGTCCAGGTTCATCGCCTATTCGGGTTTCATCCGCAAGGAGATCTGGCCGGGGTGTCGCTCACGGCCCCAAACGATGTGTGCAGGGTTCCCAAGCCCACCTCAATGGGTGGATCTACGCTTAGTACACCGTGCCACTGTGCCTAGTCTGTCCCAAGCCCACCTGTACTAGGTGCCACTTGGTAGACTACTAACACTACCTACAAACACCAGAAACTAGTTGCAACTCCTGGACAGAGATCAAGTTGATTAATAAGCCGAGAGGGGCACTTAAGCATTCCAATGCATGGTAGTAGCTGATCATGGATCACAAACACAGAACTCAGTTCCTGAGGACGGCTGCAATGAGACAACCCACCATGTACTCCTACATGGACTCTCACCGCTACCTTTACCAAATCGTGTTCACACACTTAGTTCACACACAGTAGGACATGTTCACACGCCTCTAATTCATCCCCGGTGAATCAGACTTGACTCAACTCTAAGCAGTAGCAGGCATGACAAACAAGCATGAATGAGTAGGCACATCAGGGCTCAAACAACTCCTACTCATGCTAGTGGGTTTCATCTATTTACTGTGGCAACGACAGGTCATGTAGAGGATAAAGGGGTTCAACTACCACAGCAAGTAACAAATGAATCGTTGTTGTCCTAATGCAGTAAAGTAGAGCAGGAGCGAGAGAGTGGGATTGTATCGGAATGAACAAGGGGGTTTTGCTTGCCTGGCACTTCTGAAGATAGCATTGAGTCTTCATCAGTGTCAACGATCACAACGTCGGAACATCGTCTACCGAGAGGGGACAATTACCGGCAACAGAGAGGAAACACAATCAATGCAATGCAACATTATTATGCATGATCATGACCTGGCAACATGCTGGTGTTTTGAGCTAATGCAGCTAGAAACAAAGTTAAATGAAGTTGGTTTGAACCCTAAGTTCAAAACCAAACTCCATATGTGAAATTCAGATGTCATTTATATGATTTGTGCTAAACAGCAGCTATAAGTTGTACTAACATGCACGAAAATGGTACAGATGGATAGATTGGATTTTTCTGATCATTTTTCATATATAAATTATTTCATTTGGAGTTACAGTTGATTTTCTATGAATTTTAGAAGTTTAGTGTATTTTCTGGAATTTCCTTGATTATTTAGAGAATAAACTAATTCCAGAAAAGGAATATTGCGTCAGCATGGTGTCATGCTGACCTCAGCATAGTCAACAGGGCTGACCCGGGTCAAACCTGACCAGTGGGGTCCACTGGTCAGTGACCCAGTGTTGTTTGTGTCACTGATATGTGGGGTTGGGTCAACAGGTGACGTGGCCAGGTCAAACTGACCTGTGGGACCAGCGGGGTTAATTTAATCTAAACAAAAACTAAGCCATGTTTAGTTAGACAGTGGGGCCCGGCTGTCAGTGGCACGGGGCGGTGATTAGTGGCTAATTAAGCCATGCTTAACTCTAAACTAATGACGCCACGTCATCTAAACGGCGATTAGTCGCCGGTGCTAAGCGGGACGCGGTGGCGCTCCCCGTCAGGCCGTCTCCAGTGACGAGAGCAAGCGGGGTTGGGCTCTACGTACTCAGGGCGACGCGACGCGTCGAGTGGTGGATGCAGCAGGTGCAGAGACTGGCTTTAGCGGCGGCGACGGCGAGCTTTGGCGGCGGCCGGAGCTCGGCCAAGGTGGGGAAGCTAGCTAGGGGAGGGGAACGATGGGGATTCCAGGGGGAAAATGGAGAGTGGCTCATGTAGGGACTAGCAGAGTCGACGACGAGGTCGGGGAAGTGCTGGAGCCCGCGAATCGACTGCGAAGTCACCGGCGGCCGGAGGTTGAAGATGAGGCCGGGGATGACGTTGCAGGGCTCCCGTGGTCGCATGTGTCAGTGTGTAGCTGCACGACGTCGTGTTGGAGCTCTTCGCCGTGCTGGTTGGGCGGGTGGTGGCCCATGGTCACGTCTACGGCGACGGCGTGCTCTCAGGGCTCACAGGGAAGAGAGGGGAAGAGGGAGCCAGAGGAGGGGGAGTGGTCTAGAGGGAGTGGGGAGAACGAGGGGAGGCTCTGGGTGTCTCCGTGGCGTCGCGAGGATGTCGGGGAGGCTGCCACGGCGAAGCAGGAGGTGGAGGCCTCCGCGTGTGCGCGTGCAACTTCGCCTCTGCCTACTGGTAGAGGTTGAAGACAGCCGCTCTGCCACGGTGGGCTGGGCTGGTGCAGCGGGGCCGCTATAGTGCCAGAACAGGTAGGCCGGCCCAGGTAACTCTCTCTCTCTGTTTCTCTATTTTGTTTTGTTTTCTATTATTTCATGCTCACTGTATGGAATAAACCCAACATGGAACATTTTAGTTTAGGATCATTTGGACATTATTTCATATATAACAGAAATAATTCCAACCCAAATATATTATTGATTTAAATCAAAGGCCCGAATAAATTATTTCTGTGACTCCAAAAATATTGGTTTGAATTTCACCTCATGCCAATATTTTCACAGAATAACAGGAACATTTTCTTGGACTCATTTGATGAGATTTAAATGTTGGTTATTTTTAGGGGTTTTCTAAGGCTTTGAAAATTCCTCAATTCAAATTTCACTTGAATTTAAACATGATGCACACATGGAAGCTGGCATAGGTCAGACCAGAATTAGGGATGTGACAACTCACCCCCACTAAACAAGAATCTCGTCTCGAGATTCAAGGCGTGAGGTAAAAAGATAAAGGGACACTAAGCATCAAAAACTTCATGATCCAACTATCTTCTCGAGGTTGTTGATTTGTTGACTCAAATTGATCTTGACGTCTTTGCTTTGAGAACTTCATCCAACATGACAACGAGAGGAAAGGGAGAATTTTAGAAGAATCGATCTTCTTGAGGTTCGAGCAACTTAGGATCAACTCATGGATTGAGACATGGAAACATCTCTCAAGCTGAGACACGGAGCATAAAACTAGAGTGATGGTATAAGACAGATGGCAAAGGTTCAGCAGGTAGGCAACAATTCCACACTTAAGAAGGTGGTGAACCGTTATCGACGTAGCGAGGAGTTGGGTTGCCATGATACCATAACAGGGCACCTTAGGGAAGGTGACTCGTAGAAATATCCCCTTAAGTGGCAAAAAGAATTACCTTTGATTCAGAGATCATTGAAACTCTTTATACCAGTCTAAGGCAATTCTCGAGCGATCATTTGGAGGGGTTCGGTAGAATGGCATACCCGAATTAGAATGGATGATGTGGATTACCTTGTTGAAAACAACACAAGGGATGACTTTAGTAACTGAGGAGAAGCTCAACAGTAGAGAGTGAGTCCACTGTTTGAGAAGTTATAGCATAACCGAGGAAGCTGAGAGCAAACCCAGTTAGTGCCGATGATAACACCTAGCGCTTGCGCGTGCTCTCAAGAACTTGAGCATTTCCATATTCATCAAGGTTTTACCAATATCCGTGTCAAGGATCCTGGCAACACAACTTACTACCATGATGGATAGTGATGGACGATGCAGATGCAAAGGGAGATAACGCCTTCTCAGATTTCACCTTAGCCAAGCCAAGGAACAAAATCTGGATGATCAACCGAGAGACATTTAGCACTCCGCTTCTAATGTTCTCCTTGATGTACTAGGTACCACTGTCAATGCTTAAAGGCATCAACATGGCCATCAAGTAAAGGTCGGACCTCGGGAGCACAAAAATCCATAAGGAACAACTTGTGGAATGAGTCATACCAAATCCTCATGGAGAAGATGGTCGAATTGCTCATTCAAGATACTATAATGATAGATCTTCCGGCTAGGTGCGTCGGCCAACATCAATTGTCAGGACCCCGACTCAACGCCACATCGATCTAGCATGTAACACCTCATATCACTTTGCGGCCTCACGCACGGTATTCCCATGGGTGTCGCCTTACCTTTGCCCAGAACCGTTTGCGCCTTTTGGCACACGTATATGATAGTGTCGCTAGCATCCATATGATACGGAGCCCGGGCTGACATGGCTAGTCGTAAACCCAAAGTGGCACAAACTTACAGGGATAGGCATCCATGACCCAGCATCGAACGTGTGGGTCATCAGCGAGTGAATCCAGGCTGTAGCACTGGGCTAGCAGGACTCCGGTGAACCAGGCTGTAGCAGGCTAACAGGACTCCGGTATTCATCGCGTGACATTTCCCCGAAGGGACAGACACAGGAACGAAGAAGGACACATGCCAGCCAGCCTAAGTGTTCCGGAGCAGTAGCAAGCTACCATGGCTCAGTGGAAACACTAGGGGACATTTCCCGGTAAGCGAGGCTACTAAGGATAAACAACTAGATAGTCAGATCCCACACATACCAAGCATTTCAATAACATACACACAATATGCTCGATATGTGCAAATACAACATGGCATCACAACATGACTCTACAACTCAAGTATTTTATTCAATAGGCTCCGAGGAGCGAGATATTACCAACATGGGTCACACGACCAAACATTCAGAGCATACAAATCAAATCACAAGCGGAAGCTTAACTTGTATGGCTACAGACATCTATAAATGAAAAAGGCTGAGAAGCCTGACTATCTACCAGATCCTGCCGAGGGCACAAGATCGTAGCTGAGGTAACAAGCTAAACGTCGAAGTCCACGCGAAACTACTAGTGAGACTGAAGTCTCTCTGCAAAAACATAAAATAGGTAAACGTGAGTACAAATGTACCCAGCAAGACTTACATCAGATCTAACTACATATGCATCATTATCAACAAAGGGATGGTGGTGTTTAACTGCAGCAAGCCAGCTTTGACTCGGTGGCTATCTTGAACTACGACTGCAAGTAACTCTTCTGAGGTGGCGCCCACGAGTCCACATATTCACCAACCAATACACCACTATGGATCCACTCCCGTCTCCCTACGAGAACGCCATCCATAGCACTCACGCTTATCTTGCGTATTTTAAAGTATCCACTTTCACTTGTCTATGAACTTTTATAAGCAACCCAGAAGTCCTTTACCGCGGACACGGCTATTTCAATAGATGATGTTAACCCTGCAGGGGTGTACTTCCTCATACATGTTTCCACCACTTAGCGTCTGCACAGGACATGTGCTCGGCAGACTTCAAGCGAAAGCCTACGTGGGTGTAGACCACGACCTACCTAAACACTCAAGTCTCTAGTCCAGGTTTATCGCCTATTCGGGTTCCATCCATGAGGATATCCGGCCGGGGTTTCGCTCACAGCCCCAAACGATGTGAACAGGGTTCCGTGACACCAAACGGGCGCCCGGTATACCCGGCCACGTGCCTACCGAATCACAGCCCACCCCTTCGGTCAGTGTTGCGCACGGCCTACAGCATACTACAAACACCAGAAACTACTTGCAACTCCTGGACAGAGGACAAGGGTGAATAAGAAGTCGAGCGGGGTCATATTTCAGGGCCCAATGCATGGTAGTAGCTGAATCATGGATCACAAACACATAACTCAGTTCCTAAGGATGGCTTCAATGAGACAACCTACCATGTACTCCTACATGGCCTCTCACCACTACCTTTACCAAATCGTGTTCACACACTTAGCTCATACATAGTAGGACATGTTCACACACCTCTGATTCATCCCCGATGAATCAGACCTGACTCAACTCTAAGCAGTAGCAGGCATGACAAACAAACATGAATGAGTAGGCACAACAGGGCTCAAACAACTCCTACTCATGCTAGTGGGTTTCATCTATTTACTGTGGCAACGACAGGTCATGCAGAGGATAAAGGGGTTCAACTACCGCATCAAGTAACAAATGAATCGTTGTTGTCCTAATGCAGTAAAGTAGAGCAGGAGCGAGAGAGTAGGATTGTATCGGAATGAACAAGGGGGTTTTGCTTGCCTGGCACTTCTGAAGATAACATTGAGTCTTCATCAGTGTCAACGATCACATCATCGGTACATCGTCTACCGAGGGGGAACCATATCGACAAACACAAAAGAAACACGATCAATGCAATGCATAGTATGATGCATGCTATGAGATGGCAATATGAATGTGTTTTGGGCTAATGCATCTAGCAACAGGTTAAATGGGGTTGGTTTGAACACTAGGTTCAAATTCAAACTCCATATGTGAGAGTTTAAATGCCATTTAATTGATTTTACCTGATCAGCAGGTATAAGTTGTTCTAACATGCATGAAAATGGTACAGATGGATAGATTGGATTTTCCCAAAAGCTCATAAAATATTTCAGGGGTATTTGAAATTATATTCTAATTATATGAATATAATTCAAATTCAAATAGCTAATGATTTAAATTCAAAGTCCCAAGATTAAGTCCTTAAAAATGTTCAATATTTTGGTTGGGACCAGAACCCTTGCCAAAATTATCAAACATTTAAGAAGAGCATTTTGGAACAATGAATGAGATTTTAGGGTTTTTGCCCTTCTTTTATTTAAGTTTTTGAGGCTTCCAAATTTCCTCAGTTCAAGTTTCAAAAAATTAAACATGATGCAAACACTAGGTAGCACCAGAAGCTAGGGATGTGACAACTCGTCCCCACTAAACAAGAATCTTGACCCGAGATTCAGGACGTGAGGTAAGAAGACAGAGGGGACACGAAGCTAGCACAATCTTCATGATCCAGGTTGCACTTCATAAGAACCTTGATTCGATCATCATCTTGTCTCGAAGTCTTGCTCTGAGAACTCCAACTAACATGACAATGAGAGGAAAGGAAAGACCCTAAAAGAATCGTTCTTCTTGAAGGTCGAACAACTCAGGATTAACTCACGGAATGAGACATTGAAACATCTCTTGAGTTGAGACATGAGGCATACATCTGAAGGAATGGAGTGAGATAGGTGACGAGGGTTCACTAGATAGACAACAATTCTACCCTTAAGAAGGTGGTGAATGGTTGTCATTGTAGCGAGGAGTTGAGTTGCCATGATACCATATCGAGACACCTGAGGGATGGTGACTCGTAGATATATCCCCTTAAGTGGCAAAAAGAATTACCTTTGATTCAGAGATCATTGAAACTCTTTATACCAGCTTAAGGCAAATCACAATCGATCATTTGAAGGAGTCCGAAAGAATGACATTCTCGGGCCAGAATGGACGATGTGGATTACCTTGTTGAAGACAACACAAGGGATGATTTTGCTTATCATCGGAAATGGATGGGACCCAAGATAGGATGGCACAATGACGGTGCAAGCTGGGAACAAAACACAAATGCTAGGAATGATTCTAGTAACTGGGGAGAAACCCAACAGCAGAGAGTGATTCCACTATTGGAATGGTTATAGCATAACCGGGGAAACTGAGAACAATCCCCGTTAGTAACTATGATAGAACCTAATGCTTGTGCATGCTCTCAAGAACTTGAGCATTTCCATATTCATCAAGGTTTTACCAATATCCGTGTCAAGGATCCTGGAAACACAACTTACTACCATGATGAATGGTGATGGATGATGCAGACGCAAAAGGAGATAACACCTTCTCAGATTTCACCTTGGCAGAGCCAAGGAAGCAAAATCTGGATGATCGACTGAGAGACATCTAGCACTCCGCTTCTAATGTTCTCCTTGATGTGCTAGCGTAATCCACCCATAGATATGGTTTGATATCTAGAACATCAGGTAAAAGGTTGGACTTTGGGAACTCAAAAATCCATAAGGAACAACTAGGGAGTAGATCCTACGAAATCCCTATGGGGAGGTGGCCAACATCTTCAATCAAGATACTACAATAACAGGTCTTCCGGCTGGGTTTGTTGGCCACAATATCCACTTTACCAGTTATCGAGGGACCAGTATTATAGTTCTTGGGAAATGTTCCAACCATCATATCTGCCTGAGATTCAGATCTGGCTGGTGTCAGGATATTCTAGACTCTTCAAGGCTAGAAAGAAAACGAAAGTTTGCAACACAAATCAACGAGACGGCGTTGTGAGAATCTCGGGGAACGGACTACGGTAGTCCGCTCCAAAAAATGAGCTGGTTCTGCTACAAACATGTGAACACGCTGTCCCAGACAAGCATGAGCACATGGTAGTCTTACAACGAAACACTACCGAGTTCTGGCTGGGAACCATCATCGAGGATATCGAAGTCCTTGCAAAGGGTATACCCTTAAGAAGGATCTTCTTCTCCTTGAACAAATCAATCAGTGGCTTGGTGTGCTACGGAATACATATGGAATGAAGGTTGCAAGTCTCCAGACCACAGAATACTTCGCACGTATGCATGACTGACTTGGGATGATTCCAGAGGAAGCAACATTGACTTTCTCGCATCCACGGCGGCAACTTGCTCCAAATGCACATGAATTAGAGGAAGTCACTCCTTTCATCCAAACATATGCTTCATGAGCTAACATGAACAAATGCTTTCAAAAGTTTCCAACACTAACTTAATGTTCAACAAAACTATGGAGAGGACAAGGATGTTGTCGATGGGCTCAACAACAATTCATCCAGATTCCCATGGAGATGGAATTCCATAACTATGTGAAGAAGGTTCTAGTATTGGTCAGATCCAAAAGATTTAATGGTGTATGCTCGAAGAAAATTCACGAGTAAGACAACATTACGAACATCATTGGTTCTGATTTGATTTGAGGATATCCCATACTCAAATCAAAGTTTTAGCAAGACGATAGCTCCAACAACTGGTCACGAGGATCAATCGATGAAGATACCATCCTTGTTCAACACACACACAAAAACAACCCTTTGGGATGAGCTAAGTCGGACAAGCATTTATCTTCCAACTCTCCAAGTTGTTGTTTGGCTTAACCAACTAGCTCAGGGTAACCAACACGAATTCCTGGAGAAAGGGTGGTTTACAGGAATAAACCATCTTGATCACGAACTCAACATAGCGGTCAGGTGACAACCTGGTAATACTTCCGAGAAGATATTCGGAAAATCACGAACCACCGACATGTTATTAAGCTCGAGATCAATCTTGCTTTTCAGGGCAAGACGATATGATCAAGAGAGTGATGGATTGACACAATCCTATCTCATTGATCGAGGAGTGCACCAGGGAAAATGGACTAGGTAGCACGATCAATCTTAGGATGGAAATTTAATAACCAACACACTAAGAATGAAATTGTTGTCCATTGACTACTAAGCAACAAGGTTGCTAGGAGTATTGATTTCACACACCACGATTCACTTGTCGGCATTCCGGTTACAATAACACGGAAACCGAGGAATGAACAATGATGGCAAGAAGTATTATTGCGTCAAGAATTCACAAGAGATGGTGCAATCCTCATGATATTCCTAATGTAAAGTGGGTAATACTTCAGGTAGAACAGATCAAAAGCTGGGTTGGCATTTTGATCTGCGAGGTACAACTACTTTGACCCAATCCTGGATGTGGATGAGGTACTGGAGTTTGTTTCTCCTAGTCATTCCGAATAGAATGGCTTGACGGACCACAGAAATAAAAGGCATCGATGAACACGAATGCACGACTACTCCTGACTATCAATCGATAGACGAAGGTCAGGATACAACTAAAGGGGGACATCTCAAGGAACATATAACCTTCTGAGTTGTGGATGCATAGATTAGTATGTCGAAACAAGTTCAACAAGTTTCTTCCAGATAACCCATGCAGAAGGTAGAACTGGCAGAGTCGCAATATAGAACGGAGTACTCCTCAAGAGCACCCTGGTTGTGATCTTTTGGTTCAAAAGAACTTCTACCATAAGCAGTTCATGGTATTTGGAAGAAGGAAATACCACGAACCTCGAGGACTAATGCAAACGTTACTAATAACCTAAGGGAACGAGCAAACACTATCAACATGAGGGTGAATCTCGGGTTCAAAACCCAAGGAGTAGAATACCTACTACTAAGTAGCATCACGGGATGCTTTCGAGAATAAAGGCCAGAATCATCACACTAGAACACAAATCATGGCTAGATTACTAGATGATCCCCTAGGACACCTAGGGTCATAATAATAATTCCAACATATATGTCGAGGCAATAGAATACCTCAACTCAGCGATTAGTGTGATTAACCTGGCCCAAATGAACATAAAACCCAGAGGGAAAGGATTTGCAAGTGCATCAGATTGTTTAGAAACCTGGGATGACTCGGACAGCATAACGGTTGTAAATGCTCAAAAGATATAAGACCTCCTACAAAATGGGGGCATAGCCACTCAGAAGTACAATATCAAGGTTTCGAGATCAACAGTTAACAAACGGAAGTAGTATAAACTGAACTGAGGCTTGAATCCAACAATCCTATAAGTCTACGGATTAGTAACACGTGATCCTGATAGATAGATGAGAAGGCCTAGTTCTTAATCCCCGTAGGAAAGATAAGATGACTCAGATCAGAGGGCATGAGGTATAAGGAGGAAAAAGAGCCTTACGTTCCATCCCACAATCAATTCCCTTATATAACTAAAGAATTTCTAGACTCAACTTCGACCAGTTTGGCTTGGTAATCCTACAGGCAGTCAGGCTCTGATACCAAAGCTGTCAGGACCCCGACTCAATGCCACATCGATCTAGCATGTAACACCTCATATCACTTTGCGGCCTCACGCACGGTATTCCCACGGGTGTCGCCTTACCTTTGCCCAGAACCGTTTGCGCCTTTTGGCACACGTATATGATATGTGGCTAGCATCCATATGATAAGGAGCCCGGGCTGACATGGCTAGTCGTAAACCCAAAGTGGCAAAGACTTACAGGGACAGGCATCTATGACCCAGCATCGAACGTGTCGGTCATCAGCGAGTGAATCCAGGCTGTAGCACTGGGCTAGCAGGACTCCGGTGAACCGGGCTGTAGCAGGCTAACAGGTCCGGTATTCATCGCGTGACATTTCCCTGAAGGGACAGACACATGAACGAAGAAGGACACATGCCGGCTAGCCTAAGTGTTCCGGAGCAGTAGCAAGCTACCATGGCTCAGTGGAAACACTAGGAGACATTTCCCGATAAGTGAGGCTACTAAGGATAAACAACTAGATAGTCAGATCCCACACATACCAAGCATTTCAATAACATACACACAATATGCTCGATATGTGCAAATACAACATGGCATCACAACATGACTCTACAACTCAAGTATTTTATTCAATAGGCTGCGAGGAGCGAGATATTACAAACATGGGTCTCACGACCCAACATTCAGAGCATACAAATCAAATCACAAGCGGAAGCTTAACTTGTCTGGGTACAGACATCTATAAATGAAAAAGGCTGAGAAGCCTGACTATCTACCAGATCCTGCCGAGGGCACAAGATCGTAGCTGAGGTAACAATCTAAACGTCGAAGTCCACGCGAAACTACTAGTGAGACTGAAGTCTCTCTGCAAAAACATAAAATAGGCAAACGTGAGTACAAATGTACCCAGCAAGACTTACATCAGATCTAACTACATATGCATCATTATCAACAAAGGGATGGTGGGGTTTAACTGCAGCAAGCCTGCTTTGACTCGGTGGCTATCCTGAACTACGACTGCAAGTAACTCTTCTGAGGTGGCGCCCACGAGTCCACATATTCACCAACCAATACACCACTATGGATCCACTCCCGTCTCCCTACGAGAACGCCATCCATAGCACTCACGCTTATCTTGCATATTTTAAAGTATCCACTTTCACTTGTCTATGAACTGTTATAAGCAACCCAGAAGTCCTTTACCGCGGACACGACTATTCGAATAGATGATGTTAACCCTGCAGGGGTGTACTTCCTCATACATGTTTCCACCACTTAGCGTCTGCACACGACATGTGCTCGGCAGACTTCAAGCGAAAGCCGACGTGGGTGTAGACCATGACCTACCTAAACACTCAAGTCCACAGTCCAGGTTTATCGCCTATTCGGGTTCCATCCATGAGGAGATCCGGCCGGGGTTTCGCTCACAGCCCCAAACAATGTGAACAGGGTTCCGTGACACCAAACGGGCGCCCGGTATACCCGGCCACGTTCCTACCGCATCACAGCCCACCCCTTCGGTCAGCGCTGTGCACGGCCTCCAGCATACTACAAACACCAGAAACTACTTGCAACTCCTGGACAGAGGACAAGGGTGAATAAGAAGTCGAGCAGGGTCATATTTCAGGGCCCAATGCATGGTAGTAGCTGAATCATGGATCACAAACACATAACTCAGTTCCTAAGGACGGCTTCAATGAGACAACCCACCATGTACTCCTACATGGCCTCTCACCGCTACCGTTACCAAATCATGTTCACACACTTAGCTCATACATAGTAGGACATGTTCACACACCTCTGATTCATCCCCGATGAATCAGACCTGACTCAACTCTAAGCAGTAGCAGGCATGACAAACAAACATGAATGAGTAGGCACAACAGGGCTCAAACAACTCCTACTCATGCTAGTGGGTTTCATCTATTTACTGTGGCAATGACAGGTCATGTAGAGGATAAAGGGGTTCAACTACCGCAGCAAGTAACAAATGAATCGTTGTTGTCCTAATGCAGTAAAGTAGAGCAGGAGCGTGAGAGTAGGATTGTATCGGAATGAACAAGGGGGTTTTGCTTGCCTGGCACTTCTGAAGATAACATTGAGTCTTCATCAGTGTCAACGATCGCATCATCGGTACAACGTCTACCGAGGGGGAACAACATCGGCAAACACAGAAGAAACACGATCAATGCAAGGCACAATATGATGCATGCTATGACATGGCAATATGAATGTGTTTTGGGCTAATGCATCTAGCAACAAGTTAAATGGGGTTGGTTTGAACACTAGGTTCAAATTCAAACTCCATATGTGAGAGTTTAAATGCCATTTAATTGATTTGACCTGATCAGCAGGTATAGGTTGTTCTAACATGCATGAAAATGGTATAGATGGATAGATTGGATTTTCCCAAAAGCTCATAAAATATTTCAAGGGTATTTGAAATTATATTCTAATTATATGAATATAATTCAAATTCAAATAGCTAATGATTTAAATTCAAAGTCCCAAGATTAAGTCCTTAAAAATGTTCAATATTTTGGTTGGGATTAGAACCCTTGCCAAAATTATCAAACATTTAAGAAGAGCATTTTGGAACAATGAATGAGATTTTAGGGTTTTTGCCCTTCTTTTATTTAAGTTTTTGAGGCTTCCAAATTTCCTCAGTTCAAGTTTCAAAAATTTAAACATGATGCAAACACTAGGTAGCACCAGAAGCTAGGGATGTGACATCAACCTTGTCGGGACCTTCATCATAGATCTTGGAATAGTTCCAACCATCATATCTACCTGAGATTCAGATCTAGTTGGTGTCAGAATAATCTAGACTCATCAAGCCTAGAAAGTAAAATGAAAGTTTGTAACACAATCGACAAGATGACGTTGCGATATTCTCGGGGAATGAACTACGATAGCAAGCTCCAAAACATGAGCTGGTTCTGCTACATCATGCGAACACGTTGTCCCGGACAAGCATGACCACATAGTAGTCTTATGATAAAACACTACCGAGTTCAGGTTAGGATCCATCATCTAGGGTAACGAAGTCTTGTGCATGACCTAGGATTAGCACAACAACTCCTTTTCCTTGAACAAGTCAATCAGTGGCTTGGCGTGCTAGGGACACATATAGAATGGAGGTAGCTAATCTCACAATCAAATGTATACTTCGCACATGCGTGACTGACTTGGGATGATTCCAAAGGAAGCAAAAACAATCTTTCTCAGATCCACGGCGGCAACTTACACCAAGTGCACGTGAATTAGAGAAAGTCACTTCTTTCATCCGAACATATACCTCATGAATGGAACATGAAGGTAATGTTTACAAAAGTTTCCAACACTAGATGGATGTTCAACATGATCATGGTGAAGATAAAATGTTGCTGATGGGATCAACAACAAGTCATCGGGATGACCATATAAATGGAATTCCATAATTATGTGAACAAGATGATAGCATTGGTCAGACCCGAAAGATATAATGTTGTATGCTCGAGGAACAACCACGAGTAAGACAACATTACGAATATCGTTGGTTCTGATTTGATTTGACGATAGCCCATACTCAAATCAAAGGTTTGGGTAAGATAATAGATCCAACAATTGATCACGAGGATCAACCAATAAAGATATCATCTTTCTTCAACACACACACACAAGGATATCCCTTTGGAATGAACTAAGTCGGGAAAGCTTTAAATTCCAACTCTCCAAGTTGTTGTTTAGCTTAACCAACTAGCTCAGGGTATCCAACACGGATTCTTGGAGAAGGTTAGTTACAGAAAACCAACTAGCTCACAACTCAACATAGCGGTCAGGTGACAACCTGGTGATACTTCCGAGAAGATATTCGGAAAATCACGAACCACCAATATGCTATTAAGCTCGAGAGTAGTCTTGCTTTTCAGGGCAAGATGATATGATCAAAAGAGCGAGGATTCGAAATAATCCTAACTCATCGATCGAGGGGTGAACCAGGAGAATGGACTAGGTAGCACGATCAATCTTAGAATGATGATTCAATAACCAACATGCTAAGAATGAAATTATTGTCCTTTAACTACCAAGCAACGGAGTTGCTAGGAGTATTGAGTTCACACATCACGATTCACTTGTCGGCATTCCGGTTCAACAACACGGGGACCGAGAAATGAATAATGATGGCGAGGAGTATCACTGCACCAAGAATTCATAAGATGATGTGTAATTCCTATGACTTTCTTGACATAAAGAGGGTAATACTTCAGGGTAGGACAGAACAAAAACTGGATTAGTATTTGATCTGCGGAGTATGACTACTTTGACCCAATCCTAGATATGGATGAGGTACTGGAGTTCATTTCTCCTAGTCATTCTGGGATAGAATGGCTTGACGGACCACAAGGGTAATAGGCATCGATGAACGAGTGCACACATACTCTTGACTATCAATTGATAGACGAAGGTCAATAGACAACTAAGGAGGGACAACTCGAAAGAACATACGACTTACTGAGTTGTGGATGCATGGATTTGCATGTCGAACGAGTTCAACATATTTCTTCCGGATAACCCATGCAGAAAGGTAGATCTGGTAGAGTGACAATATTGAATCGAGATCTCATCAAGAGCACTCTGGTTGTGATCTTTCGGTTCAAAGAACTTCTGCCATAAATGGTTCATAGTATTTGGAAGAAGGAAATACCACGGACCTCGAGGACTAACGCAAAGGTTACTAATATCCTAAAGGAACTAGCAAACACTAACAACACGAGGTAAGTAGAGTGAATCTTGGGTCAAGAACCTAGGGATAGAATGCCTACTAACTAAGTGGCATCATGGGATGCTTTCGAGAATGATAGCCAGAATCATCACACTGGGAACACAAAACATGGCTAAGTTACTAGGTGATACTCTAGACACCTAGGGTCATAATAATAGCTCCAACATATACGTCAAGGCAATAGAGTACCTCAACTCACTGATTAGTATGGTTAATCTGGCCAAAGGAACATCGGAACGGTAAGAAGGTAATTGCAAATGCATCAGACTATTTAGAAACCTGGGATGACTCGGACAGCATAACGGCTGTAAATGCTCAAAAGAGTGGAGACATGCTACAAAATGGTGGCATAGCCACTCGGAAGCACAATATCAAGGTTCCAAGATCAACTATGAATACACGGAGATAGAAGAACTGGACTGAGGCTTAAATCCAACAATCTTATAAGTCTATGGATTAGCAACACGTGATCCTGATAGAGAGAAAAGAAAGCCTAGTTCCTTAACCCCGTAGGAAAAAATAAGATGACTCAGATTAGAAGGGCATAAGATAAAGTAGTAAAAAGAGCCTTACGTTCCATCCCACAATCAATTCCCCTACATATAACTAAAGAAATTCTAGACTCAACTTCGACCAGTTTGGCTTGGTAATCCTACAGGCAGTCAAGCTCTGATACCAAAGCTGTCAGGACCCCGACTCAATGCCACATCGATCTAGCATGTAACACCTCATATCACTTTGCGGCCTCACGCACGGTATCCCCATGGGTGTCGCCTAACCTTTGCCCGGGACTTTTTGCGCCTTTTGGCACACGTATATGATAGTGTCGCTAGCATCCATATGATAAGGAGCCCGGGCTGACATGGCTAGTCGTAGACCCAAAGTGGCACAAACTTACAGGGACAGGCATCCATGACCCAGCATCGAACGTGTCGGTCATCAGCGAGTGAATCCAGGCTGTAGCGCTAGGCTAGCAGGACTTCAGTGAACCGGGCTGTAGCAGGCTAACAGGACTCCGGTATTCATCACGTGACATTTCTCCGAAGGGACAGATACAGGAACGAAGGACACATGCCGGCCAGCCTAACTGTTCCGGAGCAGTAGCAAGCTACCATGGCTCAGTGGAAACACTAGGAGACATTTCCCGGTAAGAGAGGCTACTAAGGATAAACAACTAGATAGTCAGATCCCACACATACCAAGCATTTCAATAACTTACACACAATATGCTCGATATGTGCAAATACAACATGTCATCACAACATGACTCTACAACTCAAGTATTATTCAATAGGCTCCGAGGAGCGAGATATTACAAACATGGGTCTCTCGACCCAGCATTCAGAGCATACAAGTCAAAGCACAAGCGGAAGCTTAACATGTCTGAGTACAGACATCTATAAATGAAAAAGGCTGAAAAGCCTGACTATCTACTAGATCCTGCCGAGGGCACAAGATCGTAGCTGAGGTAACAAGCTAAAGGTCGAAGTCCACACGGAACTACTAGCGAGACTGAAGTCTCTCTGCAAAAACGTAAAATAGGCAAACGTGAGTACAAATGTACCCAGCAAGACTTACACCAGAACTAACTACATATGCATCAGTATCAACAAAGGGAGTGGTGGGGTTTAACTGCAGCAAGCCAGCTTTGACTCGGTGGCTAACCTGAACTACAACTGTAAGTAACTCTTTTGAGGTGGCGCACACGAGTCCACATATTCACCATATCAATACACCACTATGGATCCGCTCCCGTCTCCATACGAGAATGCCATCCATAGCACTCACGCTTATCTTGCGTATTTTAGAGGATCCACTTCAAGTTATCTATGAACTGTATAGGCAACTGAGAAGTCCTTTACCGCGGACACGGCTATTCAAATAGATCATATTAACCCTGCAGGGGTGTACTTCTTCACACATGCTCTCACCACTTACCGCCGTTTACACGACATGTACTCGGCAACCTTCAAGCAGAAGCCCAGCGAGGGTGTCGGCCACGACCTGACTAACCACACAAGTCTCTCGTCCAGGTTTATCGCCTATTCGGGTTCCATCCGCAAGGAGATCTGGCCGGGGTGTCGCTCACGGCCCCAAACGATGTGTGCAGGGTTCCCAAGCCCACCTCGACGGGTGGATCTACGCTTGGTACACCGTGCCACTGTGCCTAGTCTGTCCCAAGCCCACCTGTACCGGGTGCCACTTGGTAGACTACTAACACTACCTACAAACACCAGAAACTAGTTGCAACTCCTGGACAGAGATCAAGTTGATTAATAAGCCGAGAGGGGCACTTAAGCATTCCAATGTGTGGTAGTAGCTGATCATGGATCACAAACACAGAACTCAGTTCCCGAGGACAGCTTCAATGAGACAACCCACCATGTACTCCTACATGGCCTCTCACCGCTACCTTTACCAAATTGTGTTCACACACTTAGTTCACACACAGTAGGACATGTTCACACGCCTCTGATTCATCCCCGGTGAATCAGACCTGACTCAACTCTAAGCAGTAGCAGGCATGACAAACAAGCATGAATGAGTAGGCACATCAAGGCTCAAACAACTCCTACTCATGCTAGTGGGTTTCATCTATTTACTATGGCAATCACAGGTCATGCAGAGGAAAGGGGTTCAACTACCGCAACATGTAACAGTTGAATCGTTGTTGTCCTAATGCAGTAAAAGAGAGCAGGAGCGAGAGAGTGGGATTGTATCAGAATGAACAAGGGGGTTTTGCTTGCCTGGCACTTCTGAAGATAGCATTGAGTCTTCATCAGTGTCAACGATCACAACGTCGGAACATCGTCTACCGAGAGGGGACAATTACCGGCAACAGAGAGGAAACACAATCAATGCAATGCAACATTATTATGCATGATCATGACATAGCAACATGCTGGTGTTTTGAGCTAATGCAGCTAGAAACAAAGTTAAATGAAGTTGGTTTGAACCCTAAGTTCAAAACCAAACTCCATATGTGAAATTCAGATGTCATTTATATGATTTGTGCTAAACAGCAGCTATAAGTTGTTCTAGCATGCATGAAAATGGTACAGATGGATAGATTGGATTTTTGTGATCATTTTTCATATATAAATTATTTCATTTGGAGTTACGGTTGATTTTCTATGAATTTTAGAAGTTTAGTGTATTTTCTGGAATTTCCTTGATTATTTAGAAAATAAACTAATTCCAGAAAAGGAATATTGCGTCAGCATGGCGTCATGCTGACCTCAGCATAGTCAACAGGACTGACTCGGGTCAAACCTGACCAGTGGGGTCCACTGGTCAGTGACCCAGTGTTGTTTGTGTCACTGATATGTGGGGTTGGGTCAACAGGTGACATGGCCAGGTCAAACTAACCTGTGGGACCAGCGGGGTTAATTTAATCTAAACAAAAACTAAACCATGTTTAGTTAGACAGTGGGGCCCGGCTGTCAGTGGCACGGGGCGGTGATTAGTGGCTAATTAAGCCATGCTTAACTCTAAACTAATGACGCCACGCCATCTAAATGACGATTAGTCGCCGGTGCTAAGCGAGACGCGGCGGCACTCCCCGTCCGGCCGTCTCCGGCGACGAGAGCAAGCGGGGTTGGGCTCTACGTACTCAGGGCGACGCGACGCGTCGAGTGGTGGATGCGGCAGGTGCGGAGACTGGCTTTAGCGGCGGCGACGGCGAGCTTTGGCGGCGGTCGGAGCTCGGCCAAGGTGGGGAAGCTAGCTAGGGGAGGGGAACGACGGGGATTCCAGGGGGAAAATGGAGAGTGGCTCACGTAGGGACTAGCAGAGTCGACGACGAGGTCGGGGAAGTGCTGGAGACCGCAAATAGACTGCAAAGTCACCGACGGCCGGAGGTTGAAGATGAGACCGGGGATGACGTTGCAGGGCTCCCATGGTCGCACGCGTCAGTGTGTAGCTCCACGGCGTCGTGGTGGAGCTCTTCGCCGTGCTGGTTGGGCGGGTGGTGGCCTATGGCCACAGCTAATGCGACGGCATGCTCTCGGGGCTCACAGGGAAGAGAGGGGAAGAGGGAGCCAGAGGAGGGGGAGCGGTCCAGAGGGAGTGGGGAGAACGAGGGGAGGCTCTGGGTGTCTCTGTGGCGTCGCGAGGATGTCGAGGAGGCGGCCACGGCGAAGCAGGAGGTGGAGGCCTCCGCATGTGCGCATGCGACTTCGCCTCTGCCTACTGGCAGAGGTTGAAGACAGCCGCTCTGCCACAGTGGGCTGGGCTGGTGCAGCGGGGCCGCTACAGTGCCAGAACAGGTAGGCCGGCCCAGGTAACTCTCTCTCTGTGTTTCTCTATTTTGTTTTGTTTTCTATTATTTCTGCAAGTTTGTGGCTTTTCTATAAATACCCAGGCACTTTCAAAAATTGCTAAACTGCTCATGCTCACTGTATGGAATAAACCCAACATGGAACATTTCAGTTTAGGATCATTTGGACATTATTTCATATATAACAGAAATAATTCCAACCCAAATATATTATTGATTTAAATCAAAGGCCCGAATAAATTATTTCTGTGACTCCAAAAATATTGGTTTGAATTTCACCTCATGCCAATATTTTCACAGAATAACAGGAACATTTTCTTGGACTCATTTGATGAGATTTAAATGTTGGTTATTTTTAGGGGTTTTCTGAGGCTTTGAAAATTCCTCAATTCAAATTTCACTTGAATTTAAACATGATACACACATGGAAGCTGGCATAGGTCAGACCAGAATTAGGGATGTGACAAACACGCCTTTACAAAGCAATCTTTCTTAGCACGCAATCTAGCGGTTCTTTCCTTGCACTCATCAATGGAAATTCTCATGACTTTGAGAGACTCATTGATATCATGCTTAGGAGAAGAAGATCTAAGTTTAAGAGAATCAACATCAAGCGAAAGTCTATCAATATTCCTAGCCAAATCATCAACTTTGAGCAATTTTTCTTCAAGCAAAGCATTAAAATTCTTTTGAGAAATCATAAATTCTTTCACACTATTCTCAAAATAAGAGGGCATATTAATAAAAATACCATAAGAATTATTGGAGGAATTTCCATAATTATTAGAGGAATTACTAGGGAACGGTCTAGCATTAAAGTTTCCTCTATAAACATTGTTTCCAAAACTATTCCTAAGAACAAAATTCACATCCATAGATTCAGTATTATTCTCAATCAAAGTAGACAAAGGCATATCATTGGGATCAAGAGGAGTATTTTTAGTAGCAAACAACTTCATAAGTTCATCCATCTTTCCACTCAAAACATTGATTTCTTCTATAGCACGCACTGTTTTACTAGAAGATCTTTCAGTGTGCCATTGAGAACAATTAGACATAATATTATCAAGAAGTTTTGTAGCATCTCCTAACGTGATTTCCATAAATGTGCCTCCCGCGGCCGAATCTAAGAGATTTCTAGAAGCAAAGTTCAAACGAGCATAAAATTTTTGTATGATCATCCATAAATTCAAACCATGAGTAGGGCAATTGCGAAGCATCAATTTCATTTTTTCCCAAGATTGGGAAACATGCTCATGATCAAGTTGTTTAAAATTCATAATATCGTTCCTAAGAGTAATAATCTCAGCGGGAGGAAAATACTTAGAGATAAAAGCATCTTTGCACTTGTTCCAAGTATTAATACTATTTTTAGGCAAAGACGAAAACCAAACTTTAGCACGATCTCTAAGTGAAAACACAAATAACTTCAATTTGACAATATTGTTATCCGTATCTTTCTGATTTTGCATATCACACAAATCAACAAAGTTGTTTAGATGAGTAGCGGCATCTTCACTAGGAAGGCCGGCGAATTGATCTTTCATAACAAGGTTCAGCAAAGGAGTATTGATTTCACAAGACTCAACATCATTAACAGGAGCAATCGGAGTACTAAGGAAATCATTATTATTGGTATTCGAGAAATCACACAATTTGGTATTATCTTGCGCCATGGCAACAAGTAATCCAACACACAAGCAAACAGAAAAAGGCAAGCCAAAGAGAGAGGAGGAGATTGGGAAAGAGAGGGCGAATAAAACGACAAAGGTGAAGTGGGGGAGAGGAAAACAAGAGGCAAATGGCAAATAATGTAAATGCGAGGGAGATGGGTTTGTGATGGGTACTTGGTATGTATTGACTTGAGTGAAGACCTCCCTGGCAACGGCGCCAGAAATCCTTCTTGCTACGTCTTGAGCTTGCGTTGGTTTTCCTTGAACAGGAAAGGGTGACGCAGCAATAGTAGCATAAGTATTTCCCTCAGTTTTTGAGAACCAAGGTATCAATCCAGTAGGAGGCTCCTCAAAAGTCCCACGCACCTACACAAACAAACAAAGAACTCGCAACCCATGAAATAAAGGGGTTGTCAATCCCTTCATGGCCACTTGCGAAAGTGAGATCTAATAGAGATAGTATGATAAGATAAATATATTTTTGGTATTTTATAATATAGATGCAAAAAGTAAAGATGCAAATAAAAGTAGATTGGAAGCAAATATGATAAGAGATAGACCCGGGGGCCATAAGTTTCACTAGTGGCTTCTCTCAAGATAGCATAAGTATTACGGTGGGTGAACAAATTACTATCGAACAATTGATAGAAAAGCGAATAATTATGAGATTATCTAGGCATGATCATGTATATAGGCATCATGTCCGTAACAAGTAGACCAACTCTTGCCTGCATCTACTACTATTACTCCACACATTGACCGACTCGTGCCTGCATCTAGAGTATTAAGTTCATAAGAACAGAGTAACGCATTAAGCAAGATGACATGATGTAGAGGATAAACTCAAGCAATATGATACAAACCCCATCTTGTTATACTCAATGGCAACAATACAATACGTGCCTTGCTGCCCCTGCTGTCACTGGGAAAGGACACCACAAGATTGAACCCAAAGCTAAGCACTTCTCCCATGGCAAGAAAGATCAATCTAGTAGGCCAAACCAAACTGATAATTCGAAGAGACTTGCAAAGATAACTCAATCATACATAAAAGAATTCAAATAAGATTCAAATATTATTCATAGATAAACTTGATCATAAACCTAGAATTCATCGGATCTCGACAAACACACCGCAAAAAGAGTTTACATCGAATAGATCTCCACAAGAGAGGGGGAGAACATTGTATTGAGATCCAAAAAGAGAGAAGAAGCCATCTAGCTAATAACTATGGACCCGTAGGTCTGTGGTAAACTACTCACAACTCATCGGAGGGGCAAGGATGTTGATGTAGAAGCCCTCCGTGGTCGATTCCCCCTCCGGCAGAGTGCCAGCGAAGGCTCCAAGATGTGATCTCGCGGATACAGAAGGTTACGGTGGTGGAAATTGTGTTTCGTTTTCTCCCTGGATGTTTTCGGGGTATGTAGGCTTATATAGGAGGAACAAGTACGTCGGTGGACACCCGAAGGGCCCACGAGATAGGGGCGCGCCCTATAGGGGGGGGCGCCCTCCTATCTCGTGGAGGCGTCTGCTGCTTCTTGACTTGCACTCCAAGTCCTCTGGATCACGTTTGTTCCAAAAATCATGCTCCCGAAGGTTTCATTCCGTTTGATATACCTTTTTTTCGAAATACTGAAATAGGCAAAAAAACAGCAATACGGGCTGGGCCTCCGGTTAGTAGGTTAGTCCCAAAAATGATATAAATGTGTAAAATAAAGCCCATAAACATCCAAAAGGGGTAATATAATAGCATGGAACAATAAAAAAATATAGATACGTTGGAGATGTATCAGTCCACAGCCCCGAGAGTACGGAGTCGAGCTCCTCGACCCAGTGCGTGTCCGATTTTGTCAAGGACCGCACTAGTCTAGGTTTGATGCCGCTCATAATGAGACCGTTTGCACGTTCGACCTGGCCGTTTGTTTGGGGATGGTAGACGGAGGCGTAATCGAGCTTAATGCCCATGTTGCCGCACCAAATTTTCACTTCATCGGCTGTGAAGTTTGAGCCATTGTCAGTGATGATGCTATGGGGGACACCGTAACGGTGTAGAACCCCTGATATGAAGTCTACCACTGGTCCGGATTCGGCCGTTTTAACTGGTTTGGCTTCTATCCATTTGGTCAACTTGTCCACCATGACCAATAAGTATTTTTTCTTATGGCTTCCCCCTTTAAGAGGTCCGGCCATATCCAGCCCCCAGACCGCAAAGGGCCAAGTAATGGGGATTGTTTGGAGAGCGGTAGGGGGCATATGGCTCTGATTGGCAAAGAGCTGGCAACCGACGTAGTGTTGGACAAGGTCCTGTGCATCTGCTCGGGCTGTCGGCCAATAAAAACCTGTACGGAAGGCCTTGCTGACAAGTTCCCGAGCCGCAGCGTGGTGCCCACAGAGTCCGGCATGGATTTCAGCCAAGAGTTGCCGCCCTTCATCTTCGGAGATGCATCTTTGGAGCACTTCGGTTGCACTTTTCTTATAGAGTTCTCCCTCATGGACTTTGTAGTCCTTGGAACGCTGCACAATACAGTGAGCTTCATTTTGGTCCTGAGGGAGCTCCTGCTTATTTAGGTAGGCCAAGAAAGGCTCGGTCCACGAGGCGATTACAGCCATTATTTCATGGGCCGAAGGTGTTATTTTGGTGGTGGAGCCCCCGATTATATCAGATGGTTTGGAATCCGGGGTTGTATTCGGATCCGGGCTAGTGTTGCTGGACTCCCCTTCCCATACAACGGATGGCTTGAACAACCTTTCCAGGAATATGTTAGGTGGGACAGGGTCGTGTTTAGCATCGATGCGGGCTAGGATATCCGCCGCTTGATTGTTTTCTCGAGCCACATGTTGGAATTCAAGCCCCTTGAACAGAGCTGACATTTTGAGGACGGCGTTGTGGTAGGCCGCCATTTTCAGATCCTTGGCATCAAAATCCCTGTTTATTTGTGATATTGCAAGGTTTGAGTCCCCGGGCACCTCCAGGCGTTGAATGCCCATAGACTGCCATCCGAAGACCATGCAACAGAGCCTCGTATTCGGCTGCGTTGTTGGAGTCTGTGTATAATATTTGGAGTACGTATTGGACCGTGTCTCCAGTGGGGGAATTCAGGACTACACCTGCTCCCAATCCGGCTAGCATTTTAGAGCCATCGAAGTGCATGATCCAATTAGATTATGCGCCATACTCTTTAGGGAGTTCGACTTCTGTCCATTCGGCGACAAAATCAGCCAACACATGAGACTTAATGGCCCGCCGTGGTTTGTATGTTATGTAGAACGGAAGGATCTCGACGGCCCATTTAGCAATCCGTCCCGTGGCGTCGCAGTTGTTTATTATGTCGTTGAGTGGTACTTCGGAGGCCACCGTAATCGAACACTCCTGGAAGTAGTGTCGTAGCTTCCGGGATGCCATGAAGACCGCGTATGCTATTTTTTGATAGTGTGGGTATCGTGATTTGCATGGGGTGAGAACAGTGGACACGTAATATACCGGCTTTTGAAGCGGGAATTTGTGTCCATTTGCTTCTCGTTCGACGACGAGCACTGCGCTTACAACTTGATGTGTTGCAGCTATGTACAGTAGCATAGGTTCGCCAATATTTGGCGCTGTTAGGACTAGATTACTGGCCAATAGGGTATTTATTTCATCCAGTCTGGCAGCGGCTGCATCCGTCCACACGAAGTGTTCGGTGTGTCGAAGAAGGCGGTAAATAGGTAGTGCTTGAGGTCTGTTGTGATAGCCACACATCTAGCTAGTTTCTGGATATGCTTGAGGTCTGTTGGGATAGCCAACTGCGACAGAGCTCTGATTTTTGCCAGATTTGCTTCGATTCCTCTATTGGAAACGATGAAGCCGAGCAACTTCCCGGAGGGTACACCAAAAACACATTTTTCCGGGTTTAGCTTGATGTCGTATGTTCGGAGGTTCTCGAACATAAGTCTCAAGTCATCTATTAAGGTTTCGACGTGTCTTGTTTTTATGACCACATCGTCCACATATGCCTCCACTTTTTTGCCGATTTTCTTCTCCAGGCATACTTGAATCATGTGTTGGTAGGTTGCACCGGCATTTTTAAGCCCGAAAGGCATAGTGTTGAAGCAGAAGGGACCATATGGCGTTATGAAGGCCGTTGAGGCTTGGTCGGACTCTGCCATCTTTATTTGATGGTATCCGGAGTATGCGTCGAGGAAACATAGTGAGCCGTGTCCTGTGGTGGTGTCGATGATTTGGTCGATGTGAGGGAGGGGGAAGGGATCCTTGGGGCAAGCCTTGTTGAGGTCTTTGAAATTGACGCATAGGCGCCAGGATTTGTCCTTCTTTGGTACCTTTACCAGATTTGCCAGCCAATCCGAATGCTTGATATCTCTAATGAATCCGGCCTCAGGTAGTTTGGCTAGCTCTTCTCCCATGGCTTGTCGTTTAGGCTCTGAGAAGCGCCTAAGAGTCTGTTTGACTGGCTTGTATCCTTTCAGTATATTGAGGCTGTGTTCGGCCAGCCTGCGTGGGATGCTCGACATGTCTGAAGGATGCCAGGCGAAAATGTCCCAATTCTCGCTTAGGAAGTCTCGTAGTGCCGTGTCCATTGTGGGGCTCAACTATGTCCCGTTGGAAGCTGTCTTTGTGGGGTCCGTTGGATGGACCTGTAATTGACTATCTCGTCTGCGGGTTTAAATGAGGTGGACTTGGGTCGTTTTTTGAGTATCACATCGTCCCTGTCCACTGTGGCATGCAGCGTTGTTAGTTCTTCAGCTGCTAGGGCTTAGAATAGTGCTTTCAGGGCTAGTGCTGCAGTTTTATTTTCGGCGCGGAGTGCGACGTCCGGATCACTAGCTAGAGTGATGATTCCATTGGGTCCGGGCATTTTAAGCTTCATGTACTCGTAATGGGGTATAGCTTGAAAGCTCGTGAATGCATCCCGCCCTAAAAGGGCGTGGTATCCGCTGCTGAAAGGAGCCACTTGGAATGTGATTTCTTTAGACCTGTAATTCTTCGGGGTGCCGAATACCACATCGAGTATTATTTTTCCCACACATCGTGCCTCCCGACTAGGGATGATTCCCCTGAAGGTCGTGCCACTTTGCTCGATGCGGCTTTTATTAATTTCCATCTTGTTGAGTGTTTCTTCTTAGATCAAGTTTAATCCGCTTCTGCCACCCATGAGTACTTTAGTGAGCCGAAAGCCATCCACGATTGGGCTAAGGACCAAAGCGGCTGGTGCCCGAACTGTCTGTAATTGAGGTTCGTCAATGGCACTGAAAGTTATAGCAGTGTCGTTCCACGGATTTATTTTTGCCACGTGGCAGATTTCGGTGAAATTTCGATGAGCTCGCTTGCGCCTATTATTTGAGGCGAAATTCTCGAACACGGTCAGTACCGCATTTTTGTCTTCGGCGGGATGTTGCTCTGCTTTATGGTTCACAAGAAGACCCTCGCCGCTTTTTGCTACCTTCCGGAGTATCCAACATGCTCTAAGGCTATGCGTTGGCGTAGTATCCAGCGTGCTGCGAATTTTGCATGGCCCATTGAGCCATTCTTACAATACGGTTCCACGCAATGGAGCAGGCATTGTTTTTTTGGGAATTTGATCGGGTAACTTATGAGAGTTTGCCCTTTTAGCTCGGAGGAAGGGTTTAGTGAGAGCCGAGTTATCCCAAAAGTCTGTTTGGGTTTTCTAGGCACTTTCCATCGCACAGTACTTCTGTACTATGGCTGCTAAGTCGGCAAAGTGTACTATGTCATGGCGACTTATAGCATTAAGGATCCCTTTGTCGTGCATTTTTTGCAGAAAAGTGAAATTGCGTCTTCCTCGCGATAGTCCTTGACCTTGTTTATCACAAGGAGGAATCTGGCCCAGTAGCGATGTACTGTATCTTGGGGCTCTTGTCTGATATGGGAGAGACGACTTAAGTCTAGGTGGGTGGGTGTAGATAAATGTGGATTCTGATCTGATCTAACGCCCAGGGGCAAAGGAGCTTCTGGGCTTGGTAGCTCGGGCTCCGGGGTGCTGCCCGATTTTTCTGGCCCGTTGCCCGATTCTGAGTTCGGGGTCTGGGTCATGTCCTCCCGAGAACGGGTATCCGACTCAGAGAGCTCGGTAATTCGGACATAGTTCGTCATCAAAATAGAGGGATAATCCATGCGTGGCTCTTCCACTACCGCTATCTCGTGGGTGACCGCTGGGGATTTTAATATCCCTTTGGTCAGGTTTAAGCCCAATCCGATCATAGTCTGTAGCGACTCCCAAAGCGGCGATGCGATCCAAGAGCTCATTAAGGGAGGAGAGCTCCATTGGATCCATCTATTCGGTGAGTTCCGAGTTAACATGGAGGATGTTGTTGATGACCCGAGAGGTCATCGTCGGCGCAGAAGCCGATCGAGTGGCCATGACGAAGCCGCCTAGTCGGAGAGTTTGGCCTACCGCCTGTGCTCCCCCAGAGGTGACGTTATCCTTCACAACGAGACGGGCCATCGAGCCTTGCAGCGACGACACAGAGGAACTCTCAATGAAAGCACCAATGTCGGTGTCAAAACCGGCGGATCTCAGGTAGCGGGTCCAGATCTGTGCGTCTATGGCTAATGGTAATAGGAGGCAAGGGACACGATGTTTTACCCAGGTTCGGGACCTCTCGATGGAGGTAAAACCCTACTTCTTGCTTGATTGATCTTGATGATATGAGTATTACAAGAGTTGATCTACCACGAGATCGTAGAGGCTAAACCCTAGAAGCTAGCCTATGATGATTATGATTGTGCTCCTACGGACTAAACCCTCCTGTTTATATAGACACCAGAGGGGGCTAGGGTTTACACAGAGTTGGTTACAAAGAAGGAGATCTAATATCCGGATCGCCAAGCTTCCCTTCCACGCAGAGGAGAGTCCCATCTGGACACGGGACGAAGTCTTGGGTCTTGTATCTTCACGGTCCAACAGTCCGGCCAAAGTATATAGTCCGGCTCTGCGGATACCAACTAATCTAGGACTCCCTCAACGGGCACAGTCCGGAAAACAACACAATGCGTGGTGCATAGTGCTCGTCGTCTTCCCCTCGCCCCTGTGCTCGTCCGCGCTCGCCAATAGTTCCCGCATGAGCTCCGTCCTCTTCCCCCTTTCTCACTGGCGCTGTTCGTCGCCGGGCGCCGTGGACAGGTGTCCACCGGCGGAGCCCGAACCCCCCTCACCGCTCGCCTATAAATGCGGCCACCCCCAGCCTCCTTGAGCACCCGCATCCACTCCCACACACCCCACAATCTAGTAGAAAGCCGTAGCTCGGCCGGGCAGGCCGCGGGCTGCCGTCCCCGAGCTTGAGCTCACCGGTGATCCCCTCGAGTCGTCCCCGCAGCTCCAGCCCCTCCCAGGCTAGGGCAACCCCGCCAGGGCCTCCGCCACTCTTCGGTGAAGCTGTTCCGCCCTGTTGGAGCCCCTGGAGCCGCCCCTAGCCACCGCCGTCTTCGTCTCCGGCAACCGCTGCCCTCTGCCTCCGCTGGAGAGGCTGTTTCCAACACCGTCCGACCACCCCTAGCCACACTACGGGTACGGGCAGGTGCGCCTCCGTCTCCTCTATCGAGCCCCCTCTCGTTTTGCCCCAAGAGCCGTCGCCGCCACTCTCTGTTTCCCTCTCCACCTCCTCACCTAACTAGCAGGGCCTGCTAGTTAGGCACTCTGTACGCGTGTGAAGTGGTACGAGTGGTGGCGCTCTGGGCTTTTACGCCTTCGACGTCACCCTCCCTAGTCTGTTTTATTTTAATTCAAATTCATTTAAATCCAGAGAACTTCAAAGAACCATAACTTTTTATCTCTAAGTTTAAATGCATTGATTCTTTTTGCATTGTGTTCTTTGTCCAAAAATCTAGCAGCTCCCAAAAGATGGGATTTTTACATGCTGTCTAGATTTATGGTGAATTTTAGAAGTTTTCTTGGTGTTTTGTTTTTATGTTTTTATTTATTTTCAGAAGAGCAGGCTTGTCTTAAGGATCACCAGGAGGCTTGTGAACCTCATCTGCACTAAGGCAAGCCACATGAACATTTTCATGGTGCCACTTCAATATTTGTGATTTTCCTACTTGAACTAATGATTATTCATGCATTTAAATTATCATTATGTTAATTATATTCTAGTAGATGCTTGTTATATTGTTGAACCATGTTTAAGTTGAACCTGATAATAACTCAACTTGAATATGTTGTTGACCGGGTCATGGTGCCGCTGAATCGAGTATTTCCCAGTGCAACCATGTTTGCCGGTATGGGACGGCCTTAATTCGTTTGATTGTTGTGCCTCTGGTCGGTGCCTCCATCTAGGAAAGGTTATGGGCATATTGTAACCTAGCCTGGTGAGCAGGCATAACCTTGTGAGCCCGTTTTTAAGTTTTTGGTACTGGGTCCCAGAGTGGATCGTGGCCACGACGGTGGTCGTTGTGTCTTGAGGTAGACACGGGGCCACCCAGGACTAGCCCGATGGGGATTGAGTCGGAGTGGCCAGGAGAGTGTCATGGCAATGGAGTGGTTTCGTCAGAATGCCGCTGGCCCACCCGAATGGGAGTGCGAGGCCATGGGTTCCGTGGTGTGGGTCCAGTGCGCTACCTCTGTAGAGTGTATTAGTCTATCGATAGCCGAGTCCACGGTTAAGGACACGCTCGAAATAAGGGTACACCATGGGTCAACACTTAATGAATTTGCACACTAAGTATGACGTTTGCACTGTGGTGGTGGCGGAAAGGCCATCGTGTTGAGTTGGACAAGATGTGGTCGTGGTTGTGATCACCATAAGGATCACGGGCCATCTATTGGTCGTGGTTGTGATTGTCGTAAGGATCACGTGCCATTTATTGGTCGTGGTTGTGATCGCCATAAGGATCACGGGCCATCTATTGGTCGTGGTTGTGATCACCGTAAGGATCACGTGCCATTTATTGGTCGTGGTTGTGATCGCCGTAACGATCACGGGCCATTTATTGGTCGTGATTGTGATCACCGTAAGGATCAGAGGCCATTTATTGGTCATGGTTGTGATCGCCTTAAGGATCACGGGCCATTTATTGGTCATGCTTGTGATCGCCATAAGGATCATGAGTTTGTCTTGGTGTTCGACACGTTTGTGATCTGGAAACGATCACATTTGGTAATCCAGTCCGAGGGACGATTATCACAAGAGCCTGGACACCTCATGTTGGATTTATTATTGCATTATTATTATTTGGTTAATTATCATGATATTGTCTATCATTATGTTTATCCCTGTTGTGAGCTTGCCAGTACATTCAATCTACTCACCTGGCATGCCATGCCAGATTTCAGGAAAGTCTCATTCGAAACAAGAGCTGTCCAGGTCTAGATCGTGTCCACATCGGTGTCCCTGTGCAATGGAGTTCCTCTACAATGTTGTTCCGCTGCCGCGTAGTTGTCTTGATCGAGGCCCCTTTATGTTCACTAAATAATGTACTTATTGTTCTGCCGCACCGTGTGTGCCGCTTGGCCTCGCTAATTGTTGTAATATAAACTCTGATCCGCCAGCATCAATAAAGCGGTTGTTTTTTTTGTACCAAGTTGTTGTGTGTTGCCAGAAGACAAGGTCTCTAGGCTGGCAATGCATGGTAAACCGGTTGCTCTAAGCGGGGGTGCCAAAACGCTTGGTATCAGAGCCACGCTGACTGTAGGCCCTGCTAGACTATGACGAGTTAACCGGACGCTAGATACGAGTTGTAGTTGAGTGCTGGTGGCATTTGTAGCTGGTTGTTGCATTGCATGCGCTGATTTTATTTTTTATGCTAACCTCCTAATGGTTGTGAGTGTAGATGGCTCCGGTGCTGTATCCGTGCCAATTGCAGCTGATGCCGTACACGTCGCCGCATCTCCTTCATGACGTGTGGCATCGGTTGTACCCCCACGGTGACGACCCATCCTATCGTATGTACCGGGAGCGTCTATCTGACTCAGTGTATGAGTATCACACCGTGGTTACTCTGCGCACCAATTCCGACTCTAGCACTTACACTCCTACCTCTCGGAGTGGTTACGCTTCTACCGCTTCTCAGGCCGTCCAGTTTGCTGCATTCAAGGTACTTGTTGAGCTCCGCTACAACGAGGTCCAGATGTAGAACCACCCAGGTTTCTACTACTATCCTTCTCTGCACGATAATGGTCGTGTCCGTTTCCCTGTCATTGATTCGGAGTCTGGTAGTGTTGCTAGCCACCTTTCTCGCTATATCACTGCTAGCTATCTTCTGATCTATGAGCTGGCTCGAGAGCTGAGTCGTGCCCGTACTACTTTAGCCTCTGCTAGACCAGTCACTACTCCAGCATCTGTAGGATTTATTCCCTATATTTCTGCCAGTTCTAGTTCCCCTGTTTCCCCGGTTACTACTTCGAGTAGCTCGGGCACCGCGACAGTGAGTCCACTTAGTTCTCCTGCTGAGTGAATTTCACTTCTCACCACTCCTGTAGCCCCGATGATTCACCCTCCACCTGCCCCGGAGGGAGAGCCCTCGAGGCAGCGTCATCTCGTGTCACCTTTAACCCGGGGGTCTCAGTTAACCCCGTCAGTTCAGGATCCAAGTCCGCTTCAAGAGAGGACCCCGCAGCACCAGCAGAGCAGTAGAGCTTCCGAGTATTCGCAGTCGTCAGGATGGAGTACGGATGTAGTCGTACGAGTCATGATGTTTCGTTTCATGTATGAGAGTAGTGGAACCTGGCATGTTGTTATCTTTCATGTATGAGTCTATGTATAATTATGTGGGAACTTTATTTTATTCGCCGTATTTTCTTTGCCATTTCGGTTTTTCTCGGGCTTTTGTTGCTGGCTTCTCCCCAGTTTATTTTGAATGCTTCTCATCTCGGTTGTGTTGCCTTGGGAAAAATCATATTAGGATGACGCGGGGAGGCTGCAGTAGCAAGGTTTGCGAGGGTTCTCCTGTTCGTCGTTCCGCATGACAAGCAGGACAATCACCCGAACCGTATGTTCCACCACTGCCTCCACCGCCAAATCCGCCCTCCACCGAGCAAATTTTGCGTATGTTTGAGGAAAGACGGAATAATGATCTGATTGAAATATTAAGAAGTCTTCAAGCTGTGGTTGGACAAAATGGGAATCAGCCTGGTCATCACTCCAAGCTATTAGATTTTCAAAGGACCAAGCCTCCCAGTTTTAGTCAGGCCATTGATCCCTTGGATGCAGATGATTGGGTGAGAACTATGGAGAAGAAGCTTGCGGTTGCTCGTACTGAAGAAGGAGATAAGGTTCCATTTGTAACACCTTATCTTGAAGGCGCTGCTGCCATATGGTGGGAAAATGAAAGAGCCATGTGGTCTGCTGATGAAGAAATTACCTGGTCAAGATTCATGGAACGATTCCGGAAATATCATATCCCCGCGGGAATTATGAACACTAAGCAGCGTGAATTTCTCGCACTCCTCCAAGGAAGTCAGTCTGTGGGAGAATATTTATAGAAATTCAATCATATGTCACGTTACTCTATATATGACGTGGCCACTGAGGAAAGAAAGATTGACATATTTCTTGGTGGATTAAACCCGCAACTCCGGTGTACTCTCAGTATGTTCGATTTCCCAGACTTCCAAACTCTTACGAACAAGGCTTTCATTGCTAAAAGAGAGCACAAGCTTGTACCGGATAATAAGTCTGCCAACAACGATCACAAGCGCATGTTTGAGCCAAGGAAGGAAATACAACTAGTGCAGAAGGCTCGTACCTGGCAACAGACTCAGGTAGAATACAAGCCCAATTGGCACCAAAATGTTAACAAGACCACCGCCCAAGTCAAGAATGTCGTACCCAACTCAATGCAAGAGGACCGTCTGCGCAACTATTCCTGTTACAGTTGTGGGCAAACCGGACATTATGCCAAACAGTGTCCCAAGAACAACCGGACAAATGCTATATTCAGGCCACAAGTCAATTGTATGGAGGCATGCCCGAACCAGCACAACATCACGGGATACGTTCATCACATCTCCACCGATGAAGCCCAAGAGAACCCCAAAGTCGTCATTGGTATGTTCTCTGTTAATAACATACATGCAATGATTTTATTTGACTCTGGGGCTTCCCACTCTTTTATTTCTCAAAGTTTTGTTGCCCAAAACAAATTTCCTTTTTCTCTTTTGGGCAAGAATATGCTGGTACAATCCTCGGGAGCTCTAATCCAAAGTAATCTAGTCTGTCGCAATCTGGAAGTCAATGTCAACGGAATATATTTCCCAACTTCTTTGATACTTATTGAGTCTGATATGTTGGATGTTATCTTGGGTATGAATTGGCTGACTCGGTATCAAGTGTGCATAAATTGTGCAACACGAGAAGTCACTTTGACCAGCCAAGAAGGGCAGACTACGAAATTTTATGCTCGCAGAATCATACCCTCAAAGGAAATGGTCTTCATAGCAGTGGCTGTATTGGAATTAATTCCGGTGGTCAGCGAGTTTCCTGATGTATTTCCAGAAGAACTGCCAAGCATGCCACCTGATTGAGAGCTTGAGTTTGCAATATATGTTGTGCCTGGGACCACACCAATACACAAGAAGTATTACCGAATGCCTTCATCAGAATTAGTGGAGCTAAAGAAACAGCTTGATGAAATGCTCCAGAAAGGATATTTCCGTCCCAGCTCTTCACCATGGGGATCACCTGCTATCCTCGCGGACAAAAAGGATGGCCGCCTCCGCATGTGTGTGGATTACCGTCAGCTGAATGACGTCACAATCAAAAACAAATATCCACTGCCAAGAATTGATGACCTGTTCGATCAGCTCAGTGGGGCCAAAGTATTCTCCAAGATTGATTTACGGACCAGATACTATCAGCTCAAGATTAAAAAGGAGGATATTCCTAAGACCGCGTTCACACGTGATACGGTCTTTATGAATATACCGTTATGTCTTTTGGTCTCACCAACGTCCCTGCCTTCTTCATGCATATGATGAACAAAGTATTCATGGACTTCCTCGATAAGTTCGTGGTAGTATTCATCGATGATATACTCATTTACTCAAGAACTGAAAAAGAGCATAAAGAACACCTCCGAGCAGTGTTACAACGACTCCATGAACATCAGTTATACGCCAAATTCAGTAAATGTGAGTTCTGGCTCAAGCAAGTTGGATTCCTTGGACATGTTCTATCCACCGAATTTATAGCCGTAGACCCAAGCAAAGTAAAGGATGTACTCAATTGGTTGCCACCCACAACCATATCTCAGATCCGGAGTTTTCTTGGATTAGCTGGATATTACCGTCATTTCATTGAAGTGTTTTCCAAGATTGCTAAGCCCATGATAGAGATACTCAAAAAGGATAAGAAGTATGAATGGACTAAGGACTATGAGGAAAGTTTCACTGAGTTAAAGGAACGGCTGACAACTGCTCTGGTATTGACTCTTCCAGATATCTACTGCAGTTTTGATGTGTATTGCGACGCTTCTAGGCAAGGACTTGGATGCGTACTTATGAAAGACGACAAGGTAGTAGCTTATTCCGCACAACAACTACGACCCCACGAGGGAAATTATCCTACTCATGATTTGGAGTTGGCTGCGGTGGTTCATGCTTTAAAATTTTGGAGACACTATCTCATCGGGAAGAGGTGCCAAATTTTTACCGATCACAAAAGTTTCAAGTATATATTTACTCAGCCAGATTTAAATCTCCGTCCATGAAGATGGCTTGAGTTAGTCAAGGCTTATGACCTTGGAATAAATTACCACCTGGGTAAAGCCAACGTGGTTGCCGATGCGCTCAGTCGAAAGCCCATCAATTTAAATGTCATATTGGAATCTTTGCCTCCTGAACTTAAAGAAGAGATTGCTCAGCTCAACCTAGTCATAGTTGAGGCTGGCCTTGCTAATATTTTGGAAGTTACCCCCACCCTTGAGGAAGAGATCCGCAAGTCCCAGCCAGATGACACCGATCTGCAGAAACGTGCCAAGCATATGGACGCAAGTCAGACTTTCGATTTCTCGAAGGATCAGTTCCGTACCCTCCGATTCCGAGGAAGGATTTGTGTGCCCAATCAAGCGGATTTAAAGCAGAAGATCCTGTCAGAAGCCCACGAATCCTCATATTAAATTCACCCTGGAGGTACAAAAATGTATGAAGACCTTCGACAAATATTCTGGTGGGATGGAATGAAGAAAGACAATGCCTATTTCATGGCCTGTTGCGACATATGCAACAAAGTGAAGGCAGAACATCAGAAGCCAGCCAGACTTCTCCAACCACTGCCAGTGTCACAATGGAAATGGGATGATGTCTGTATGGATTTCGTCACAGGACTACCTAAGACCCGGCGTGGCAATGATGCAATCTGGGTCGTAGTGGATGCATTAACCAAGGTAGCCCACTTCATACCGATCAGAACCTCATATCGAGCAGATGATCTTGCACAACTATATGTATCCCGAATAGTCAGTCTGCATGGAGTCCCCCTAACCATCACTTCTGACCGAGGTTCACTTTTTACCTCTGCATTTTGGTCCCGTCTCCATCAAGCCTTGGGGACAGAGTTGAAATACAGTACTGCCTATCATCCTCAGACTGATGGACAGGCAAAGCGGGTAAATCAAATACTCGAAGATATGCTGCGAGCCTGTGCTTTGGTCCAAGGACCAAAATGGGAAGACTGTTTGCCGTATGTCGAGTTCTCGTATAATAATAGCTTCCAGACCAGTTTAAAGATGTCACCGTATGAAGCTTTGTATGGCCCTAAGTGCCGCACTCCTTTAAATTGGTATCAAACCAGAGATAGCCGTATTTTCGGAACGGATCTCATGCTGGAAGCCGAGAAGCAAGTCAATGAAATCAGAGACAAATTGCAGTTGGACAAATCTCGCCAGAAAAGTTATTATGATGCAAAGCACCGACAGATCAGTTTTGAACCCGGAGAACATGTATACCTTCGAGTCACGTCTATGAAAGGTATCAAGAGATTTCAGACTCGTGGAAAATTGGCACCCAGATTTATTGGTCCATTTCCCGTTATGACTCGAGTGGGTACGGTTGAATATTAGTTGGAGTTACCCCCTGAATTGTTGGACGTGCACAACGTGTTCCTTGTCTCACAATTATGGCGATGCATATCGCCGCCTGAGAAAAAGACTGATATGACTGAAATAGAGCTGGCAAAGGATTTAACCTACAAATAGAGGCCAGTCAAAATTTTGGATCAGACGGAAAGAGTCACTCGCAGTAAAGCAAGGAAGTTTTACAAAGTCCAATGGAAGCATCACATAGAGTCATAATCAACATAGGAATCAAAAGAATTTCCAAGGGCACATTATCCAGAATGTTTTTCCCAAGCAACCGAATCTCGAGGACGAGATTCATTCTAAGTGGGGAGGTTTGTGACAGCCTGGTTTTTGCCCTCTCTTCTTTGCCTGGTTTTCGGTTGATTTGGATTTGAGTTTGGAGTTTTTGAATCATTTCATTTGGACTTAACAACTTGGGAACCCCTTGACTTTCACCCAAGTTCTTCAACTCCTTCTCAAACCATCACTCCCTCTCTGGTTCATCTCAAAATATCACTTGGAATATTTTTCTTAAATGAAAAATATTCATTTTGCCCTCCTAAACCCTAGCTAGCCCTTTGTGCTCCATAGCAACCCTAATTTTTCTTGCCCCTAAAATCCTGAGAAAAATCCCAATTATTCTTTGAACCGTAGGGAACCTTTCTAAGCAAAAATATTTCATCACTCTTTGAAATATTTTGGCTACAGAAATTTTTTTCATTTCTGGATAGAAATGGTAGTTTCTACACCAACTACCATTTTACTAGCTCCATTGTAGCTGGTTTTTCTTGTGCATCTTCCCCTTAGTAAGTGTTGGCTAGCCTCCAAAGCCCAGCCTCAACTCCCAGTGGATTGACCATAGTAAACCTCCAAAGTTACTGTCCAGAAACTTGCTTGGAGTACAAATTCATTTCTACTACACCTGGAACCCAACCCAATCGTGGTAACACTCAAAACTACCAAGGACTACACGCCAGACATGAAGTTTTCGCTTAGGTTAGCCTGATGTCATAGTTCACGTGGTGACCACGTTCGTCCGGGCGTGCTGGCATGCAAAACACACGCTTTGAGTGCCGCCGAGTGCTTTGTTGGACGCGTGCTCGCTGCCTAGCCTGCCCGAGCGTGCCAAACCACACCACCATCTCCGTCTCCACTCCCTTAACTCCTCCCTGGCACTCGCCGACATCGGAGCTCGCTGCAGCGGGCATGGGCACGGTCCGGCCAACGACACAGTGCACGATGCACTGTGCTCGTCGTCTTCCCCTTGCCCTTGTGCTCGTCCGCGCTCGCCAATAGTTCCCGCGTGAGCTCCGTCCTCTTCCCCCTCTCTCACTGGCGCCGTTCGTCGCCGGGTGCCATGGATAGGTGTCCTCTGGCAGAGCCTGAACCCCCCTTGCTGCTCGCCTATAAATGTGGCCACCCCCAGCCTCCTCGAGCACCCACATCCACTCCCACACACCCCACAAGCTAGTAGAAAGCTGCAGCCCGGACGGGCAGGCCGCGGGCTGCCGTCCCCGAGCTCGAGCTCATCGGCGATCTCCTCGGTCGTCCCCGCAGCTCCAGCCCCTCCCAGCCTAGGGCAACCTCGCCAGGGCCTCCGCCACTCTTCGGTGAAGCCGTTCCGCCCTGTTGGAGCCCTTGGAGCTGCCCCTAGCCGCCGTCATCTTCGTCTCCGGCGACCGCTGCCCTCTGCCTCCGCTGGAGAGGCTGTTTCCGACACTGTCCGACCACCCCTAGCCACGCAACAGGTACGGGCAGGTGCGCCTCCGTCTCCTCTATTGATCCCCCGCTCTCGTTTTGCCCCAAGAGCCCTCGCCGCCGGCGTGCGCTCCGGCGAAGCTCTGCCACTCTCTGTTTCCCTCTCCCCCTCCTCCTCATCTCACTAGCAGGGCCCGCTAGTCAGCCACTCTGTACGCGTGCAAAGCGGTACAAGTGGTGGCGCCCTGGGCTTTTACGCCTTCGACGTCACCCCCCCAGTCTGTTTTATTTTAACTCAAATTCATTTAAATCTAGAGAACTTCAAACAACCATAACATTTTCTCTATAAGTCCAAATGCATTGATTCTTTTTGCATTGTGTTCTTTGTCCAAAAATCTAGCAGCTCCAAAAAGATGGGATTTTTCCATGTTGTCTAGATTTTCGGGTGAATTTCAGAAGGTTTCTTGATGTTTTCTTTTTGTGTTATTATTTATTTTCAGAAGAGCAGGCTTGTCTTGAGGATCACCAGGAGGCTTGTGAACCTCATCTGCACTAAGGCAAGCCACAACAACATTTTCATAGTGCCACTTCAATATTTGTGATTTTCCTACTTGAACTAATGATTATTCATGCATTTAAATCATTAATACATTAATTATATTATGTTAGACGCTTGTTATATTAAATATGCCTGATTTACAAAAAGCTTGAAGTGAATCTAGTTGATAAGCTAACAAGGATTTAGTTATGAGTAATGATAAGCTAATGTGGTTATGGAGATAAATAATTAGTGAAATTATTTTTGCATGATGAAAAATGATGAATTTGCTAGAAAAGATTATGGTTTAAGTGAGGTTTGATCTTAACTAGAGGAGTATCATGAGTTGTTGATTGCTCAGTAAGAGCGTAGTTGACTCAGTTATTTTCGTTGATATGTGATGCATATGTTGGTGATTCTTGACATGGCATTATGATGCCGGTTACTTTCACTTTAAGTTGAACCTGATAATAACTAAACTTGAATATGTTGTTGACCGGGTCATGGTGCCATTGAATCGAGTATTTTCCAGTGCAACCACATTTGCCGGTAAGGGACGACCTTAATTCATTTCATTGTCGTGCCTCTGGTCGGTGCCTGCATCTAGGGAAGGTTATGGGCGTGCTGTACCCTGGCTCGGTAAGCAGGCATAACCTTGTGAGCCCGTTGTTAAGGTTTTGGTACCGGGTCCCAGAGAGGATCGTGGCCACGACGGTGGTCGTTGTGTCTTGAGGTAGACACGGGGCCACCCAGGACTAGCCCGATGGGGACTGAGTCAGAGTGGCCGGGAGAGTGTCATTGCAATGGAGTGGTTTCGTCGGAATGCTGTTGGTCCACCCGAATGGGTGTGTGAGGCCATGGGTTCCATGGTGTGGGTCCAGTGTGCTACCTCTGTAGAGTGTATTGATCTATCGATAGCCGAGTCCACGGTTAAGGACACGCTCAAAAGTAGGGTACACCATGGGTCAACACTTAATGAATTTGCACACGAAGTATGACGTTTTCACTGTGGTGTTGCAGAAAGGCCATCGTGTTGAGTTGGACCAGATGTGGTCGTGGTTGTGATTCCCGTAAGGATCACGGGCCATCTATTGGTCGTGGTTGTGATCGCTGTAAGGATCACGGGCCATTTATTGGTCGTGGTTGTGATCGCCGTAAGGATCACGGGCCATTTATTGGTCGTGGTTGTGATCACCGTAAGGATCACGGGCCATTTATTGGTCGTGGTTGTGATCGCCGTAAGGATCACGGGCCATTTATTGGTCATGCTTGTGATCGCCGTAAGGATCACGAGTTTGTCTCGGTGTTCGACACGTTTGTGATCTGGAAACGATCACATTTGGTAAGCCAGTCCGAGGGACGATTATCACAAGAGCCCGGTCACAGCATGTTGGCTTTATTGTTGCATTGTCATTAATTGGTTAATTATCATGATATTGTCTGTCATTATGTTTATGCCTGTTGTGAGCTTGCAAGTACATTCAATGTACTGACCTGGCATGTCATGCCATATTTCAGGAAAGTCTCTTTGGAAAGGAGAGTTGTCCGAGTCTAGATCGTGTCCACATCGGCGTCCTTGTGCTATGGAGTTCCGCTACGACGTTGTTCCGCTGCCGCGTAGTTCTCTTGATCAAGGCCCCTTTATGTTCACTAAATAATGTACATATTGTTCAGCCGCACCGTGTGTGCTGCTTGGCCTCGCTAACTGTTGTAATATAAACTCTGATCCGATAGCATCAATAAAGCGGTTGTTTTTCTGTACCAAGTTGTTGTGTGTTGCCAGAAGACACAGTCTCTAGGCTGGCAATGCATGGTAAACCGGTTGCTCTGACCGGGGTGCCACACCCCTTTGACAACAGGACCTACATGTGCAAGACCAAATTGTTAAAAACTTAATATTTAGAAACAACAAGTGGAAAGGTGTGTTATTAACTGCAACGGGCATATTATTTAAAAACAAGCAAACATAGTCATTCAAACTTGTATTTTGCAGGTCTAAGTACACTAGTTATTGGCCCTGTTTGGATCCATGGGTTATAGTTAGTTTGTGCTAGTTTGGTCTCAAATAGACCCAAAGTATCCAAACTTGAGGGCTAGTTTGAGCTAGTTGCGTCTAATCCACCCAAAACAACTGTCCCACCCAAGAGGTGCTTATTGGGGCTAGTTCTCCTAGTGCATTTATTGTCAATCTAACCCTGTCATCCAAACACCTCTTTGGCTAGAGTTAGTTTAGGGTTAGTCATTGTTGAGTATCATTGTTATTTAGGAAATGTAGGATAGCATAGGATTTTTTCTATCTTGACTTGCACTCCAAGATGACCATGTACTCCTATATATATGCCGACGAGGCTCAAGCAATATAATCAACTATTCCACAAATCTCTCTCTCTGTGTCCCTTTTAACTGTCATGAGATAGAAACTAACTCTAACCTCTAGCGAAGTTAGAGTATCCAAACAGTGCCATTGTTAAATCAAATGGAAAGGCGTGTTGAATACTCCCTCTGGTCCTTTTTACTATGCATATAAGAATTGTCTGAAGTCAAACTTCATAAATTTTGACCTTATTTACATGAAAAATATCAACATCTACCATGCTAAAGTTATACAATATGAAAATTTAAGTCATGACACATCTACTGGTATTGATTTCATATTGTGAATGTTGGTATTTTTTCTATAAAGTTGGTCAAACTTTACGAGATTTGACTTTAGAAAAATATTATATGTGAACTAATAAGATTCGGAGGGAGTACATCATGCTTAACAACAACCAAATATAGTCACTCAAAGAGCTATCGTTAAAATTGGTATTGGTGAAATTGAACTGCACAGTTCATACTAGCACATATAGAACATCACACTGTGAATAGCTGAAATAAACAAGGCAACTATGAACAACCAAAGATGGCAATTGAAACTGGACATATGCTAACTACAAACATCCGAACAACAAAAACAATATAAATAAACAAGGCATAATGCAAACAACAAAATATAGAAATAAATAATGGATAGGTTCTTACTACAGAAGGGGTTCAAGAAAACAAATCATGGGATTCCCCCGGTGAAGAGGCACGGCAAAACAAATCATGGGTGATACGTCTCCAACGCATCTATAATTTTTTATTGTTCCATGCTATTATGTTATCCATCTTGGGTGTTTTATATGCATTTATATGCTATTTTATATTATTTTTGGGACTAACCTATTAACCTAGAGCCTAGTGCCAGTTTCTGTTTTTTTCCTTGTTTTTGAGTTTACAGAAAAGGAATACCAAATGGAGTCCAAATGAGCTGAAACTTTACGATGATTTTTTATGGGACAAAAGGAGCCCATGGAGTATCAGAGATGGACGAGAGGAGCCACGAGGCATCCACAAGGGTGGAGCGTGCCACCCACTAGGGCGTACCCCCGTGCCTTTTTGTCACCTCGTGGGCCCCCTTGACTTGTCCCCGATTGTCGGTGTCAAAACCGGCGGATCTCGGGTAGGGGGTTCCAAACTGTGTGTCTAGGCGGATGGTAACAGGAGACAAGGGACACGATGTTTTTACCCAGGTTCGGGCCCTCTCGATGGAGGTAAAACCATACTCCTGCTTGATTAATATTGATGATATGGGTAGTACAAGAGTAGATCTACCACGAGATCAGAGAGGCTAAACCCTATAAGCTAGCCTATGGTATGATTGTTGTTCGTCCTACGGACTAAAACCCTCCGGTTTATATAGGCACCAAAGAGGGTTAGGGTTACACAGAGTCGGTTACAATGGTAGGAGATCTACATATCCGTATCGCCAAGCTTGCCTTCCACGCCAAGGAAAGTCCCATCCGGACACGAGACGAAGTCTTCAATCTTGTATCTTCATAGTCCAGGAGTCCGGCCAAAGGTGATAGTTCGGCTATCTGGACACCCCCTAATCCGGGACTCCCTCAGTAGCCCACGAACCAGGCTTCAATGGCGATGAGTCCGGCGCGTAGATTGTCTTTGGCATTGCAAGGCGGGTTCTTCTCCAAATCCCGTGTACCTGTTTGAATAGCATCCGACTTCTTGTAAATATTGCGCTCCTCGGCTTCCACGCCCAATAATGGCCATCTTCCATGTGTCGAACGAATGCGAAAAGCCAGGGTATTTTTACATTATACCCCCCTAGCCGCGCAAATGAGCTGCCTATAAAAGAGACGCGGATCTAGATCCGAATCACACCATCCTCCCTTCGCGAGCATTCATCAGAGCGCATCTGACAGAAATCCATTCCATCATGGACAGTTAACGCGGCTCCTCCTCTCGCCCTTCCAGCCCCCAGCCTGGAGATTGGGAGAGATGCTCCATCCCGCACAGCAAGTTAGTGACGCTGCAAACCAAGGGATTTCTTCCCCCAGCCTTCATGGTTCCGGTTCGAGCCGGACTCACCACCTTGTGGGCGGAAAGCAAGCGGAGAGCGTCCCCGGCCCCTCCAAAGGAGAGTGGATGTGCCTTGTCTCTTATTTGATAAGAGGGCTCGGATTTAGAATTCATCCGTTTCTCCGGGGGCTCCTGCAGTTCTACGGCCTCTAGTTGCACAACCTTATGCCTGCCTCCATTCTGCATATTGCGGGCTTCGTGGCCCTTTGTGAGCTGTTTTTAGGCATCGAGGCTCATTTTGCGCTGTGGAAGAAGCTGTTCTGCCTTGTGCCTCGTTCTCAAGAGGGGTCAATATATCAAGTGGGCTGAGCCGAACTATGGTGCATTGCCGGGACCGGATATCTATCCGGAACCCCGAAGAAGGCGTCCGAAGACTGGCCTTCGGACTGATTTTATATAGAAGATGTCCCCCTACCGGACCCTGTTCATATTGGCCTCCCTGAGTTCAATAACGCCCCTTTTAAGAAACGCCTAAGCTGGCGTCCATGGAGCCCTCAGAAGGAAAATGACAGGGACGTCCTTTACGTGATGAGCCGAATAAGGTTGTTGGCTCATTCCGGACTGACCATGATCGGGGTCATGGCCACATGCATTATGCGAGGGGTGCAGCCGCTCCAGTATAGAGGACACCCCGTGTGGGATTTCAACAGGGAGGATGATGCCACCCGCTGCGGTCGTAAGGGGCCGGGATCGGTCGCCGATCTGATGAAGATCTTGTCTGCGTTGTACAAGGGAGAAGAGGAGGAATTTCTCCGCGTCAATCCATAGAACGGATTTTCTATGCACAATCCTCCAGGCTGGGTAAGCGGACATTTCTTTTTGCCTATCCGATCCATATTCCCATAGTCAAGTATCTCATTTTGTGATTTTGGCGCAGGAACTGCGCCAGGCCGTAAAGGACATAAACAACCCGCCTCCACAACCCGAGGATCCGGAATGATTCCTCGATCCGACCTCCCAAGAGGATCCGGACATATCAGTGGAGCTGATTGATGGGGTATTTCACCAACTGAGCATCGATAATGCCTTGGTCGCCATTACAGCCGATTACCCCGGAATACTTCCAGCCTCACAGGTAATTGAAACTTTACGATGATTTTTTACGGGACAAAAGGAGCCCATGGAGTATCAGAGATGGACGAGAGGAGCCACGAGGCATCCACAAGGGTGGAGCGTGCCACCCACTAGGGCGTACCCCCGTGCCTTTTTGTCACCTCGTGGGCCCCCTTGACTTGTCCCCGATTGTCGGTGTCAAAACCGGCGGATCTCGGGTAGGGGGTTCCAAACTGTGCGTCTAGGCGGATGGTAACAGGAGACAAGGGACACGATGTTTTTACCCAGGTTCGGGCCCTCTCGATGGAGGTAAAACCATACTCCTGCTTGATTAATATTGATGATATGGGTAGTACAAGAGTAGATCTACCACGAGATCAGAGAGGCTAAACCCTATAAGCTAGCCTATGGTATGATTGTTGTTCGTCCTACGGACTAAAACCCTCTGGTTTATATAGGCACCGAAGAGGGTTAGGGTTACACAGAGTCGGTTACAATGGTAGGAGATCTACATATCCGTATCGCCAAGCTTGCCTTCCACGCCAAGGAAAGTCCCATCCGGACACGGGACGAAGTCTTCAATCTTGTATCTTCATAGTCCAGGAGTCCGGCCAAAGGTGATAGTTCGGCTATCCGGACACCCCCTAATCCGGGACTCCCTCAGTAGCCCACAAACCAGGCTTCAATGGCGATGAGTCCGGCGCGTAGATTGTCTTCGGCATTGCAAGGCGGGTGCTTCTCCAAATCCTGTGTACCTGTTTGAATAGCATCCGGCTTCTTGTAAATATTGTGCTCCTCGGCTTCCACGCCCAATAATGGCCATCTTCCACGTGTCGAACGAATGCGAAAAGCCAGGGTATTTTTACATTATACCCCCCAAGCCGCGCAAATGAGCTGCCTATAAAAGAGACGCGGATCTAGATCCGAATCACACCATCCTCCCTTCGCGAGCATTCATCAAAGCGCATCTGACAGAAATCCATTCCATCATGGACAGTTGACGCCCCCAGCCTAGAGATTGGGAGAGATGCTCCGTCCCGCACAGCAAGTTAGTGACGCTGCAAACCAAGGGATTTCTTCCCCCAGCCTTCATGATTCCGGTTCGAGCCGGACTCACCACCTTGTGGGCGGAAAGCAAGTGGAGAGCGTCCCCAGCCCCTCCAAAGGAGAGTGGGTGTGCCTTGTCTCTTATTTGATAAGAGGGCTCGGATTTAGAATTCATCCGTTTCTCCGGGGGCTCCTGGAGTTCTACGGCCTCTAGTTGCACAACCTTACGCCTGCCTCCATTCTGCATATTGCGGGCTTCGTGGCCCTTTGCGAGCTGTTTTTAGGCATCGAGGCTCATTTTGTGCTGTGGAAGAAGCTGTTCTGCCTTGTGCCTCGTTCTCAAGAGGGGTCAAATATATCAAGTGGGCTGAGCCGAACTATGGTGCATTGCCGAGACCGGATATCTATCCGGAACCCCGAAGAAGGCGTCCGAAGACTGGCCTTCGGAATGGTTTTATATAGAAGATGTCCCCCTGCCGGACCCTATTCATATTGGCCTCCCTGAGTTCAATAACGCTCCTTTGAAGAAACGCCTAAGTTGGCGTCCATGGAGCCCTCAGAAGGAAAATGACAGGGACGTCCTTTATGTGATGAGCCGAATAAGGTTGTTGGCTCATTCCGGACTGACCATGATCGGGGTCATGGCCACAAGCATTATGCGGGGGGTGCAGCCGCTCCAGTATAGAGGCCACCCCATGTGGGATTTCAACTGGGAGGATGATGCCACCCGCTGCGGTCGTAAGGGGCCGGGATCGGTCGCCGATCTGATGAAGATCTTGTCTGTGTTGTACAAGGGAGAAGAGGAGGAATTTCTCTGTGTCAATCCACAGAACGGATTTTGTATGCACAATCCTCCAGGGTGGGTAAGCGGACATTTCTTTTTGCCTATCCGATCCATATTCCCATAGTCAAGTATCTCATTTTGTGATTTCGGTGCAGGAACTGCGCCAGGCCATAAAGGACATAAACAACCCGCCTCCACAACCCGAGGATCCGGAATGATTCCTTGATCCGACCTCCCAAGTGGATCCAGACATATCAGTGGAGCTGATTGATGGGGTATTTCACCAACTGAGCATCGATAATGCCTTGGTCGCCATTACAGCCGATTACCCCGGAATACTTCCAGCCTCACAGGTAATTGAGACCAAAGTCCCAATACTTTGAAAATGACCCATCCGTGCTTATTTTTGATCACGGTATATCAATGGCGTTTCGCAGAGGGGCGCCCTTGAGGCGGAAGGCCGAGCCTGCGGCGGCTAGCCAACAAGGGGCAACACAGCCCAGCAGGCTAAAAAGAGGTGCGGTCCGGATCGAAACTCCGGCGCAACAGTATGGCATGCCACCTTACTCCCAGGCTTTATTCCTGGGAGACATACTAACGCTCGTGCTTTTTCAGGAAGAAGAGCGCTCGCCGGACTGTATCCGGAGAGGTTGCCAATCAATCCTCCGCTTGCCAGGCTCCAAAGCCAGGTCCAGAAGTGGAGGCGAACACGAGGCATGCGTCGGATGCTCCTCCGACAGAGGATGCCGACAGGTTATCTGCCACCAATTCTAAGGTGGAGAGTGCCACGAATCACAGGCGTCGCCGTACAGTTCTTCGCGACGCATGTTTCTCCCCAGAGGCATTGGATGCCTTTAATTCGGGAGATGCGCACCTTCGTGCCGCTCTCTAGCCAGAGCCATGGAGCAGTATGTAAAAGACATATGGGTGACAAAATTTGACAGTTATATATGCCAGTAGCCCCCGAGACTTGAAATAGTTAGAATAACAGATTTAAGGATCATTTATTGTGCAGGATCTTTCAGAAAAGAATACCCAACTGTCCCAGGAGCTGGAGGAGTGCAAAGCCCAACTTGAGGCCGCACTAGCCGCGGCGGGGGAAGCCAAATAGACCCCCTTTGGTAATATATGCTTCAGAAGATAAGTAATTTGTGAAGTGCGGCGTGTGTATAATTCTGACAATAATATTGCAGATGGCGTCGGGATAGATCCGGACAAGCAACAGCTCATGCGCCGGTTAAAGGCCGGCGAGAATGTGCTTACAAGGGTGAGGCAAGAGAAAAATAATCTCCAAGATGCCAACACCCAGCTGGGTGAGAAACTAAAGGATGTTCGTGCCCAGCTTTCTGACTCCGTTAAGGAGAATCGGCGGCTTCGACGCGTCATTTTTAGTAAGTGCTTGAACGAACTTTGAAAAAGAGTTCGGCGAGGAAGTCGACTGACAGAATTATGTCTGTAGGTATGCTCACAGGCCGTCCTGCAGAGGAAATGCCCGGTTCTACGGGTGTCCTTCTTCCCGAGCTCTTGCAACTACACGAACGAGTTCGGCAGGTGATGAAAGACGTCGCCCAGGCCTTGTGGCCATCTGTCTCCTTGCCCGAAGGCCTTGGAGAGCTTGCAGAGAGGCTTCAGGGAGCGCGGTGGCGCTTCTGATTATGGAAGATATCGGCCTGCCGTCAAGGCGCCAGGGAGGCCTGGGCCATGGTGAAGACGCGGTACACGAAGGCTGACCCAAACCACATGGCCAAGGTCGGACCTATGGGGCCCAATGGGAAGGAGATCCCTGTGAGCTTGGTGTACGGCCAAGTAGAGTTGGCTGCAAAGTATTCCCAGCAGGACTGTAAACTCGACAGCCTATTAGATGGCATTGAAGAGGAATACAATCAGTCGATTTGACTATGTAACTTAAGATGACATGAAAAATGCCTTCTAGCCGGATTGTAGATCGTTTGTCATAGCGGACCTTTTCGCTTCATCCTCGGGACCCAATAGTCCGGAGTGTGTCCGAATACCCTCGCGGTTATATAAGAACCGGGGCATGCATGGAGACCAGGCGTAGGGGTCATTAGTGCTTTATCAGACAAGTGCCCAACTAGTTATGTTATATTACATGGTTAGTAAGAAACATCTTCCAGGGAGAATAGTTCCATTAGGGGTTCCTTTCCCTGGGAGGCATGCCCTAAAGTGCATGTCCGGACTGCGAAAAAAGCAGAAAAACATCTCGGGGCAGATAAATAGGTATTAAATCATCTTTTTGTTCACCGACCGAATATTCCCTTAAGAACGCTAGCTTTCGGCTTCACCCAGTCTGAGGTACACATCCAGCTGACCCGGTAGTAACAACCACAGAGGTGCTCCCTTTACCACCTAGCCGAACAATCAGGAACGTAGGGGTAAGCACAGGAGCCAGGCAAGCCAGCTTGGCCAAAACTTAAGTCATATTGATGCATATAATGGTGAATAAAAGGTACATGCGGAAGTGTGACACATGTGTTGGGTATGGAGCCCGTATAAATAAGCTTCTGTTAAAGAAGCCCCCAGGTATAATGAGCGCGGATAGCGCTTCAAGTGTGTGCGAACAATGTGTGAACAAGCTTCCAAAGGCTGTAATAAAAAAGGAGGGAGAAGGAGAAAGACAGAAGACAACTAATATGGAAAATATAGACGGAGGAAGGAGACGAACTCAGAATCTGGAGCTAGGCATAGAATCTTCGGAGACGGGTTGCGTTCCAGGGGCTCGGCTCGAGTCGGTTATCCGATGCATCTCACAGATGATACATTCCACCGGTCAAGACTTGGTCGATGATAAAGGGACCTTCCCACTTGGGCTTTAGTTTGTCCTTTTTCTTGTCCGGCAGGCGTAGAACTAACTCGCCAACATTGTAAGTTTTGGCACGTACTTCTCTGCTTTGATATCTTCGAGCTTGCTGTTGATAGAATGCAGAACGGGCTTTTGCCACATCACGCTCCTCCTCCAATGCGTCCAAACTGTCCTGCCGATCGAGCTCAGCTTCTCTTTCTTCGTACATGCGCACGCGAGGTGAGTCATGAATTATGTCGCAGGGCAGAACTGCCTCTGCACCGTATACCATAAAGAATGGTGTAAATCTGGTGGTGCGATTCGGAGTGGTCCGCTGACCCCACAATACGGAGTTGAGCTCCTCTACCCAGTGTGTGTTAGATTCCTTGAGGGACCGCACTAATCTGGGTTTGATGCCGCTCATGATTAGACCATTTGCTCGCTCGACTTGACCGTTAGTTTGAGGGTGATAGACTGAAGCATAGTCGAGCTTGATGCCCATGTTTTCGCACCAGAGTTTGACCTCGTCGGCCGTAAAGTTCGTGCCATTATCAGTGATGATGCTATGTGGGACGCCGTAATGGTGTACGACCCCTGATATGAAGTCTATCACGGGTCTGGATTCGGCCGTCTTAACAAGTTTGGCCTCTATCCATTTGGTGAGTTTATCCACCATGACCAATAGGTATTTTTGCTTGTGGGTTCCTCCTTTAAGGGGTCCAACCATTTCAAGCCCCCAGACCACGAAAGGCCAGGTTGGGGGTATAGTTTTGAGGGCGGTGGGTGGCATGTGGCTTTGATTAGCAAAAACATGGCAACCGACGCATTGTTGGACTAAGTCCTGAGCATCTGACCAGGCCGTTGGCCAATAAAATCCTGTACGGAAGGCCTTGCCTACTAGGGCCCGGGCTGCGGCATGGTGCCTGCCGAGTCCGGCATGAATTTCAGCCAGAAGATTCCGCCCTTCCTCTTCGGAGATACACCTTTGAAGGACTCTGGTTGTGCTTTTATTGTAAAGCTCTCCCTCATGGACCTTATAGGCTTTAAGATCGCCGCACTATGCAGCAGGCCTCATTTTGGTCATCGGGAAGTTCCTGCCAGGTTAGGTAGGCGAGGAATGGTTCCGTCCACGGGGCAATGACTGCCATTATTACGTGGGCTGAAGATGTTACTTCATTGGCAGAACCACCAATTGTGTCAGAATGTTCGGTGTCGGGCAGTGCGGTTGGGTCCGGATTGTCATTTCCGGATTCCCCCTCCCATAGTACGGATGGCTTGAACAACCTCTCTAGGAAGATGTTGGGAGGGACGGCATCGCGCTTTGCGCCAATGCGCGCCAATACGTCTGCTGCCTGGTTGTTATCCCGGGCTATATGGTGAAATTCGATCCCTTCAAACCGAGCTAACATTTTTAGGACAGCGTTGTGATAAGCTTCCATTTTCGGATCGTTGGCATCGAAGTCTCCATTTATTTGGGATATCGCGAGGTTCGAATCCCCGCGCACCTCTAGGCGTTGAATGCCCATGCAGACTGCCATCCGGAGGCCGTGTAGAAGGGCCTCATATTCGGCTGCGTTGTTGGAGTCTGTATACATTATCTAGAGTACGTATTGAACCGTATCTCCGGTTGGGGACGTAAAAACGACGCCAGCCCCTAGACCGGCCAACATTTTGGAGCCGTCGAAGTGCATTATCCAGTTGGAATATGCGCCGTACTCTTTAGGGAGTTCGGCTTTAGTCCATTCGGCGACGAAGTCGGCCAAAACTTGTGACTTAATAGCTCGCCATGGCTTATAGGTTATGTCGAACGGGAGGAGCTCAATGGCCCATTTGGCAATCCCGACCGTCACGTCGCGGTTGTTTATAATATTGTTAAGAGGTACTTCGGAGGCTACTGTTATTGAACACTCTTGAAGGTAGTGTCGCAGCTTCCGGGATACCATGAACACCGCGTACGCTATCTTTTGATAATGCGGGTACCGTGACTTGCATGGAGTTAGGACAGTGGACACGTAGTAAACTGGTTTTTGAAGGGGGAATTTGTGTCCGTCCGTTTCTCGTTCGACAACAAGCACTGCGCTCACAACTTGATGAGTTGCCGCGATATATAATAGCATTGGTTCGCCCATGTTGGGCGCGGCCAGGACCCGGTTTGTTGCCAATAAGGCTTTTATTTCTTCGAGTCCGGCCGTGGTGGCATCCATCCACTCGAGTATTCGGTGCGTCGGAGGAGGCGATAAAGAGGTAACGCCTTTTCTCCTAAACGGGAGATAAAGCGGCTTAGAGCCGCCACGCATCCCGTCAATTTTTGTATTTGTTTGAGGTCCTTTGGGATATCCAATTGTGACAGAGCTCGGATCTTGGCTGGGTTTGCTTCAATTCCTCTACCGGATACAATGAAGCCCAAGAGCTTTCCGGCTGGTACGCTGAAAACACATTTCTCCGGGTTAAGATTAATGTCATATGTTCAGAGATTATCGAACATGAGCCTCAAATCGTCTACTAGAGTTTCGACATGCTTGGTTTCGATGACCACATCGTCTATGTATGCCTCCACTATTTTGTCGATCTGGTTTGCCAGACATGTCTGAATCATGCGCTGATATGTTGCGCCAGTGTTTTTGAGCCCAAAGGAAATTGTGTTGAAGCAGAATGGGCCGTACGGGGTGATGAATGCCATTGCGGCCTGGTCGGGCTCTGCCATCTTAATTTGGTGGTATCCGGAGTATGCGTCGAGGAAACACAATGGATCATGTCTTGCGGTAGCGTCGATAATTTGATCGATGCGGTGGAGTGGGAAGGGATCCTTTGGGCAAGCCTTGTGAGGTCCTTAAAATCGACGCATAGGCGCCAGGATCAGTCCTTCTTTGGTACCATCACCAGGTTTGCTAGCCAGTCCGGATGTTTTATATCTCTGATGAATCCGACCTCCAATAATTTAGCTAGCTCCTCTCCCATGGCCTTTCTCTTGGGTTCAGAGAAACGCCGAAGAGCTTGTTTGACTGGCTTGAATCCTTTTTGGATATTTAGGCTGTGCTCGGCCAGCCGGCGTGGGATTCCTGGCATGTCTGAAGGGTGCCAGGCAAAAATGTCCCAATTTTCGCGTAGGAATTCTCGTAGTGCGGCGTCTACATCAGGGTTTAATTGTGCCCCGATGGAGGCCGTTTTTGTAGGGTCCGTTGGATGGACTTGGAATTTGACTATTTCGTCCGCTGGTTTAAAGGAGGTGGACTTGGATCTCTTATCGAGTATCACATCGTCCCTATTCACCGTGGAGTGCAGCGCAGTGAGTTCTTCGGCTGCTAGGGATTCGGATAGTGCCTCAAGGGCTAGTGCGGCTGTCTTATTTTCGATGCGGAGTGCTATGTCCGGGTCACTAGCAAGAGTGATGATTCCGTTGGGCCCTGGCATTTTGAGCTTCATGTACCCGTAATGGGGTATAGCTTGAAAAATTATGAATGCCTCTCGCCCTAATAGAGCACGATATCCGCTACTGAATGGGGCCACTTGAAACATGACCTCCTCGGACCTGTAATTATCCGGCGTACCGAATACCACATCCATTGTGATTTTTCCTGTACAACATGCTTCCTGACTGGGGATTATTCCTCTAAAGGTTGTTCTGCTTCGCTCAATGCGGCTCCAGTCTATTTCCATTTTTTGGAGGGTTTCCTCGTAAATGAGGTTCAATCCGCTGCCACCGTCCATGAGTACCTTGGTGAGGCGAAAGCCGTCCACTATTGGACTGAGGACCAATGCGGCTGGTGCTCGGGCTGTTTGGAATTTAGGTTCGTCACTGGCATTAAAGGTAATAGTCGTGTCACTCCATGGGTTTATTGTTGCTACTTGGTAGACTTCGGCAAGGCTGCGGAGTGTTCGTTTCCGTATATTATTTGATGCGAAAGTCTCGAAGACTGTTAATACCGTACTGGTATCCTGGGGCTGATGCTCTGGAGCTAGAAGCTCTTCGCCACTTTTGGCCACCTGTCGTAGTATCCAACATGCTCTAAGGCTATGAGTTGGAGTGTCGTCCTCTGTACTATGAATTTTGCAGGGTCCATTGAGCCATCCCTCCAGTACGGTTCCATGCCCTATAGAGGGTTTTTGCTTTTTGGTATTTAACCCAGGTGCCTGGCGATGATGCACCCTTTTATTTCGGACTGGGGTTGTATTCAGGGCCGGATTGTCCCAAAAATTGATTTCGGTTTTCCAGGCGCTTTCCATCTCATAGTACTTTTGTACTATAGACGCCAAGTCAGCGAAGTGTGTAATTTCACGACGACTTACGGTGTTGAGGATTCCCTTGTCCGTGCAATTATTGCAGAAGAATGAAATCGCGTCCTCCTCACGACAGTCCTTTATCCTGTTCATAACCAGGAGGAATCGGGCCCAGTAATGGTGTACTGTTTCTGCGGGCTCTTGCCAGATTTGGGATAGATCGCTTATGTTTGGGTGGGCGGGTGGAATTAAATCCGGAACCCCGTCCAATCTAAGGCTCAGGGGCCAAGAAGTTTCCGAACTTGGAAGCTTGGGTTCTTGGATGTTGTCCAATGGATCTAGCCTGCTGCCTGACTTTAGGTTCAGGGATTGAGTTACGTCCTCCCCTCCAAGGGAATCCGGCATGGATGGATCAGGAATCCGGACATAGCTAGTCCTTCAAATAGAGGAAGGGGCGCCGTATTGCTCCTCAACCACGGCAACGTGGTGGGCTGGGGAGAATTGATCTCTCTCAGATCGGGTTTAGGCCCAATTTGATCGTAGTCTGTAGCGACTTCCAGGGCGGCGATGCGATCCAAGAGCTCGTTTAAGGAAGAGAGCTCCATCGGATCAAACTGCTCGGCGAGTTCCGAGCTAACATGAAGATTGCTTTCGATGACCCGAGAAGTCATCGTCGGCGCGGTGGCCGGACAGGCGGTCGTAAGGAAACCGCCTAGCCGGAGAGTTTGGCCGATAGCCAAAGCTCCTTTAGCAATAGTGCCGTCTTTAAAGACAGGATGAGGAATCCTTCCTGATGGCGACAGCACATAGGAACTCTCAATGAAAGCACCAATGTCGATGTCAAAACCAGCGGATCTCGGGTAGGGGGTCCCGAACTGTGCGTCTAGGCGGATGGTAACAGGAGACAAGGGACACGATGTTTTTACCCAGGTTCGGCCCTCTCGATGGAGGTAAAACCCTACTCCTGCTTGATTAATATTGATGATATGGGTAGTACAAGAGTAGATCTACTACGAGATCAGAGAGGCTAAACCCTAGAAGCTAGCCTATGGTATGATTGTTGTTCGTCCTACAGACTAAAACCCTCCGGTTTATATAGGCACCGAAGAGGGTTAGGGTTACATAGAGTCGGTTACAATGGTAGGAGATCTACATATTCGTATCGCCAAGCTTGCCTTCCACGCCAAGGAAAGTCCCATCCAGACACGGGACGAAGTCTTCAATCTTGTATCTTCATAGTCCAGGAGTCCAGCCAAAGGTGATAGTTCGGCTATCCGGACACCCCCTAATCCGGGACTCCCTCACCGATGCCAACACCTCTTGTAAATGCCAAAACCTCCATAAATAAACCTTGATCGGGAGTTCCAACTCCGTAAGCCTCTGTAGCCACCAAACACCAATCTAAGCCCGTTCTGGTACCCTACCGGAGGAGAATCCATCACCGGTGGCCATCGTCATCATCCCGGGGGTCTCCATGACGAGGAGGGAGTAGTTCACTTTTGGGGCTTAGGGTATGTACCAGTAGCTATGTGTTTGATCTCTCTCTCTCTCTCTCTCTCTCTCTCTCTCTCTCTCTCTCTCCCTCTCGTGTTCTTGATTTGGCACGATCTTGATGTATCGCGAGCTTTGTTACTATTGTCAGATCATATGGTGTTTCTCCCACTCTATCTTGTTGTGATGAATTGAGTTTTACCTTTGAGATTTCACTATTATTGAATTGAGTACTATTATGGATTTGAGAACACATGATGTATGTCGTACGTGGGATACCCGTGGTGACAATGGGGTGTTCTATTGATTCACTTGATGTACGTTTTGGCACTCAACTCGCGGATCCCCGAGGCGACATTGGGGTAATCTATGTATAGGGGTTGATGCACGTTTTCGTCCTTGTTCCTCCGGTAGTAATCTTGGCGCACTATTTGAGGTTCTTTACGTTGGATTGAATATTATGAATCTGAAGTTGTTTGATGCATATCATATAAGTGACCCATGAATACTTGTCGTGACATTGGAGTATCTAGGTGACACGGTTGATTGATGTGTGTCATATGATGTTATTTTACTACGAACTCTAGGGTTGTTTGTGACACTTATAGGAATAGCTCAATGGATTGATCGGAAAGAATAACTTTGAGGTGGTTTCATATCCTATAAGCAGTTTCATCTTATGTTGTCCGCGATAGGAACTTTGAGTGGTTCTTCGTTGCACGTTGAGGGATTGTTATATGATCTAATTATGTTATCATTGTTGAGAGAACTTTCACTAGAGAAAGTATGAACCCTAGGCCTTGTTTTCAAGCATTGCAATACCATTTTCGCTCACTTTTGTTACTAGTTGTGTTGCTGTTTTTATATTTTTAGATTACAAAAACCTATATCTACCATCCATATTACACTTGTATCACCATCTCTTCGCCGAACAAGTGCACCTATACAATTTACCATTGTATTGGGTGTGTTCGGGACACAAGAGACTCTTCGTTATTTGGTTGCAGGGTTGCTTGAGAGAGACCATCTTCATCCTACGCCTCCCACAGATTGATAAACCTTAGGTCATCCACTTAAGGGAAATTTCCTACTATGCTACAAAACTCTCCGCTTGGAGGGGCAACAACGTCTACAAGAAGAAAAGTTGCATAGTAGACATGAAGCTCTTTTCTGGCGTCATTGCCGAGGAGGTTAGTGCCTGAAGGTATATCTTTGTTGGAGAACATAGTAATTTCAAAATTTTCCTACGCACACGCAAGATCATGGTGATGCATAGCAACGAGCGGGGAGAGTGAGTCCACGTACCCTCGTAGACCGAAAGCAGAAGCGTTAGCACAACGTGGTTGATGTAGTCGTACGTCTTCACGATCCGACCGATCCAAGTACCAAATGTACGACACCTCCGAGTTCAGCACGCGTTCAGCTCGATGACGTCCCGCGAACTCCGATCCAGCAGAGCTTCACGGGAGAGTTCCGTCAGCACGACGGCATGATGATGGCGATGATGTTGCTACCGATGCAGGGCTTCGCCTAAGCACCGCTATGATATTACCGAGGTGGAATATGGTGGAGGGGGGCACCGCACACGGCTGGGAAAGATCAAAATATCAACTTGTGTGTCTTGGGGTGCCCCCCGCCCCCGTATATAAAGGATCTAGGGGGAGGCGGCCGGCCAAGGAGGAGGGCGCGCCAAGGGGAGTCCTACTCCCACCTGCAGTAGGATTCCCCCCTTTCCATGTAGTAGGAGTAGGAGTCAAGGAAAGGCAAAAGAGAAGAGAAGGAAGGAGGGGGCGCAGCCCCTCCCCTTAGTCCAATTCGGACTAGGCCTTGGGGGGGGGGCAGCCTCCCCTCTCTCTTTCCCCTAAAGCCCAATAAGGCCCATATACTTTCCGACGAATTCCCGTAACTCACCGGTACTCCGTTAAATACCCAAATCACTTGGAATCTTTCCGATGTCCGAATATAGTCGTCCAATATATCGATCTTTATGTCTCATCCATTTCAAGACTCCTCGTCATGTCCCCGATCTCATCCTAGACTCCGAACTACCTTCGGTACATCTAAACACATAACTCATAATATAAATCGTCACCAAATGTTAAACGTGCGGACCCTACGGGTTCGAGAACTATGTAGACATGACCAAGACACGCCTCCAGTCAATACAAATAGCGGAACCTGGATGCTCATATTGGATCCCACATATTCTACGAAGATCTTTATTGGTCAAACCGCATAAAAACATATGTTGTTCCCTTTGTGATCGGTATGTTATTTGCCTGAGATTCGATCGTCGGTATCTCAATACCTAGTTCAATATCGTTACTGGCAAGTCTCTTTACTCATTATGTAATGCATCATCTCGCAACTAACTCATTAGTCACATTGCTTGCAAGGCTTATAGTGATGTGCATTACCGAGAGGGCCCACAGATACCTCTTCGACAATCGGAGTGACAAATCCTAATCTCGAAATATGCCAGCTCAACAAGTACCTTCAGAAACACCTGTAGAGCACCTTTATAATCACCCAGTTACATTGTGACGTTTGGTAGCACACAAAGTGTTCCTCCAGTAAACGGGATTTGCATAATCTCATAGTCATAGGAACATGTATAAGTCATGAAGAAAGAAATAGCAACATACTAAATGATCAGGTTCTAAGCTAACGGAATGGGTCAAGTCAATCACATCATTCTCTAATGATGTGATCCTGTTAATCAAATGACAACTCATGTCTATGGCTAGGAAACTTAACCATCTTTCATTCAACGAGCTAGTCAAGTAGAGGCATACTAGTGACACTATGTTTGTCTATGTATTCACACATGTATTATGTTTCCAGTTAATACAATTCTAGCATGAATAATAAACATTTATCATGAAATAAGGAAATAAATAATAACTTTATTATTGCCTCTAGGGCATATTTCCTTCAGTCTCCCACTTGCACTAGAGTCAATAATCTAGTTCACATCACCATGTGATTTAACACTAATATTCACATATACATGTGATTAATACCCATTGTTCACATCATCATGTGATCAACACCCAAAGGGTTTACTAGAGTCAATAATCTAGTTCACATCACTATGTGATTAACACCCAAAGAGTACTACGGTATGATCATGTTTTGCTCATGGGAGAAGTTTAGTCAACGGGTCTGTCACATTCAGAGCCGTATGTATTTTGCAAATATTCTATGTCTACAATGCTACACGGAGCTACTCTAGCTATGTCAGGACCCCGACTCAATGCCACATCGATCTAGCATGTAACACCTCATATCACTTTGCGGCCTCACGCACGGTATTCCCACGGGTGTCGCTTTACCTTCGCCCGGGACCGTTTGCGCCTTTTGGCACACGTATATGACAGTGTTGCTAGCATCCATATGATAAGGAGCCCGGGCTGACATGACTAGTCGTAAACCCAAAGTGGCACAGACTTACAGGGACAGACATTCATGACCCAGCATCGAACGTGTCGGTCATCAGCGAGTGAATCCAGGCTGTAGCACTAGGCTAGCAGGACTCCGGTGAACCGGGCTGTAGCGGGCTAACAGGACTCCGGTATTCATCTCGTGACATTTCCCCGAAGGGACAGACACAGGAACGAAGAAGGACACATGCCGGCCAGCCTAAGTGTTCCGGAGCAGTAGCAAGCTACCATGGCTCGGTGGAAACACTAGGAGACATTTCCCCGTAAGAGAGGCTACTAAAGATAAACAACTAGATGGTCAGATCCCACACATACCAAGCATTTCAATAACATACACACAATATGCTCGATATGTGCAAATACAACATGGCATCACAACATGACTCTACGACTCAAGTAATTTATTCAATAGGCTCCGGGAGCGAGATATTACAAACATGGGTCTCATGACCCAACAATCAGAGCATACAAATCAAAGCACAAGCGGAAGCTATCATGTCTAGGTACAGACATCTATAAATGAAAAAGGCTGAGAAGCCTGACTATCTACCAAATCCTGCCGAGGGCACAAGATCGTAGCTAAGGTAACAAGCTAAACGTCGAAGACCACGCGGAAATACTAGTGAGACTGAAGTCTCTCTGCAAAAACATAAAATAGGCAAATGTGAGTACAAATGTACCCAGCAAGACTTACATCAGAACTATCTACATATGCATCATTATCAACAAAGGGATGGTGGGGTTTAACTGCAGCAAGCCAGCTTTGACTCGGTGGCTATCCTGAACTACGACTGCGAGTAACTTTTTTGAGGTGGCGCACACGAGTCCACATATTCACCATATCAATACACCACTATGGATCCGCTCCCGTCTCCCTACGAGAACGCCATCTATAGCACTCACGCTTATCTTGCGTATTTTAGAGTATCCACTTTCAATTGTCTATGAACTGATATAAGCAACCCAGAAGTCCTTTTCCGCGGACATGGCTATTCGAATAGATCATATTAACCCTGCAGGGGTGTACTTCTTCACACACGCTCTCACCACTTACCGCCGTTTACACGACATGTACTCGGCGACCTTCAAGCGGAAGCCCAACGTGGGTGTCGGCCACGGCCTACCTAAACACCTAAGTCTCTAGTCCAGGTTTATCACCTATTCGGGTTCCATCCATGAGGAGATCCGGCCGGAGTTTCGCTCACAGCCCCAAACGATGTGAACAGGGTTCCGTGACACCAAACGGGCGCCCGGTATACCCGGCCACGTGCCTACCGCATCACAGCCCACCCCTACGGTCAGCGCTGACCACGGCCTCCAGCATACTACAAACACCAGAAACTACTTGCAACTCCTGGACAGAGGACAAGGGTGATTAAGAAGCCGAGAGGGTCCATTGGTTTCGGGCCCAATGCGTGGTAGTAGCTGAATCATGGATCACAAACACAGAACTCAGTTCCTGAGGACGGCTTCAATGAGACAACCCACCATGTACTCCTACATGGCCTCTCACCGCTACCTTTACCAAATCGTGTTCACACACTTAGCTCACACACAGTAGGACATGTTCACACGCCTCTGATTCATCCCCGATGAATCAGACCTGACTCAACTCTAAGCAGTAGCAGGCATGACAAACAAACATGAATGAGTAGGCACAACAGGGCTCAAACAACTCCTACTCATGCTAGTGGGTTTCATCTAATTACTATGGAATGACAGGTCATGCAGAGGATAAAGGGGTTCAGCTACCGCAGCAAGTAACAGATAAATCGGTGTTGTCCTAATGCATTAAAAGAGAGCAGGAGCGAGAGAGTAGGATTGTATCGGAATGAACAAGGGGGTTTTGCTTGCCTGGCACTTCTGAAGATAACATTGAGTCTTCATCAGTGTCAACGATCACATCATCGGTATCACGTCTATCGAGAGGGGACAGATACCGGCAACACAGAAGGAAACACAATCAATGCAATGCACAATATGATGCATGATCATGACATGGCAAAATGAATGTGTTTTGAGCTAATGCTACTAAAACCAAATTAAATGAAGTTGGTTTGAATCCAAGATTCAAATTCAAACTCCATATGTGGATATTTAAATGCCCTTTATTTGATTTGTGCTAAACAGCAGCTATAAGTTGTTCTAACATGCATGAGAATGGTACTGATGGATTCCTTGAATTTTTCTGATAATTTTTCATATATAATTTATTTAATTTGGAGTTACGGTTAATTTTCTATGATTTATTGAAGTTTATACAATTTTCTGGAATTATAAATCATTTCCTAATTTATTTAATTCCAGAAATACTTTACTGCGTCAGCATGATGTCGGCATGACGTCAGCAAGTCAACAGGGGCCGGTCAGGGTCAAACCTGACGTGTGGGGTCCACACGTCAGTGACACGGGGGCTAATCCCGCGTTGACTCGGGCTTTGACCCGCTACGGGGCCCGCTGTCAGTGTCTGTGGGGGGTGTTTAGCGTGGTCATTAGTGCTAACTAAATTAGCGCCACGTCAGCTAGTGACGCCGGCGGCCACGGCGACGGCGAGACCTCGCCGGAGTTGCTCGGGACGGCGCTACAGCCCGCGGCTGGTCGCGCTGAGGGCACCAGGGGTGAGCCCGTGCTCCCGCGCATCTAGGGGGACCCTCGAGAGGGCGTGGGGTGGCCGGGGTTCGCCGGAATGGAGCCCGAAGCGGCGGCCGGAGCTCGGGTGGGTGCGGGGTTAGCGCTACGGCTTGCAAACAAGCTAGCTGCCACGCTAGCGTTGCTCCACGGGTCGTTGCGAGTGCAACGGACGCACGCGCGGGGCCATTTGGTCACCGGGGCTTCACCGGCGACGAGCCCGTGCGGCGGAGCGTCTCGGCTCCGGTGGAGGGAGCGGCTAGGGGGCGAATTAGGCAACAAGGCATGGGGGAAACGATGCAGCGGCTCACCGCGGTTCTTCTGGTGCTGCTGGCGAGGCAGGGGAGGCACGGGGTCCGGCGAATCGACGGAGGGGAGCTTCGGTGGCCGGCGACGGAACGGCGATGGTGGCGGCGTTGCAGGGCTTCCGGAGGGCCGTGGGTCGGTGGGGAGGAAGGAGGGGGTCGAGGCGGAGCTCGGGGATGCATAGTGGGAGCAAGGGGGTGGCTGTGGCCCCGGTAAAC